>NC_079443.1:25214777-25507277 GCF_903798145.1 Danio aesculapii | reverse complement strand
TGTTTTACAGTATCATAATCATCTCAGCACAGCATCATGTATAGCTGTGTCATTCTACAACAATCTAAACTCTGTTTAGAGAGCTGAGCTGCATCATTTGCTTATTTACTTGAATTATGGTGTATAAATAACTGTAATTTATTTGCTAGTTTGAGTGTTATTATATTAAAGATTTATATATAAGCTTTATTTATTAGAATTATTTTAATTATTATTATTTTGTTTTTGCAGTGAGTACCTTTTACCTGCAGAGGTCAGACCTGCACGATACAACGGCTGAATTTGGAACAGCTTGATCTGAACACTTGTAGAATGGCAGCGAGCTTTTTTCTTGTTTTTGTACATACGATGATCCACAGAACTGTCAGTGTCATCCCTTCTTTATTGTATTACGGAAAAATATTTGGAGAGACATGTGTGAGTAACACTTGGCTGAACTATCCTTTAAGGATAATGTTTTGGAGTATTTCAGTGTTTGTCTCGCGTGGATGTGTGGCCCTTTGGGTAACATTTTTTCATTGTTTCTATAATCTGAGCACATGACAGGAGAATCCACACACCACGCCAAACTACAACAGAGGAAACATTAGCAGTGTTTTCATTAAGCGTGTGTGTGTGTGTGTGTGCGCGCGCATGCACGCTGTCTGAGACTGGAAAAGCAAGCCAATGGCCTCACAATCTCAAGAAATGAACGGATGTGGACGATTGTTTTTATTCAATGATAGATTCTTGCCATTGTAATAACAGTCTCTTATAGATATCTAAGTTATGCATGTTATCCTTCCTGTCCACACTGATTATCATTATCCATGATGACCTCTAGTCGAAAGAGAATATGTGGCGTGTTTATCTTTGATATGAGCTTCACGCCAGATTTCAGGTGAGCCTTTATTTCACAATGTTTACTTTCATGGTCACGGATCTATGAATGAGTAAATGTCCTTAGTACTCTTTCTTAATTCAGTGTAATGAACAATAGTATGTACTTGTAAGCAACCAGAGTTTAATTTATGCTAACGTACTTGTAATATATTGTGCTATGCTGCTTCAAATAGTATTTTTGTGATACACATATCTAAAATATTTTGTTTTATTATAATAAATAAAACAAGTAGGTAGTGCTGTCGCCTCACAGCAAGAAGGTCGCTGGTTCGAGCCTCGGCCAGGTCAGGGCATTTCTGTGCGCAGTTTGCATGTTCTCCCCGTGTTCGCGTGGGTTTCCTCCGAGTGCTCCGGGTTTCCCCCACAAGTCCAAAGACATGTGGTACAGGTGAATTGGGTAGGCTAAATTGTCCATAGTGTATGTGTGTGAATGAATGTGAATGGATGTTTCCCAGTGATGGGTTGTGGCTGGAAGGACATCCGCTGCGTAAAAAAAAACGTGCTGGATAAGTTGGCGGTTCATTCAGCTGTGGCGACCCCAGATTAGTAAAGGGACTAAGCCGAAAAGTGAATGAATGAATAATTATGTTTTACTTTTATATATTTATTATTTTGTAGTTTACCTTTAAATGATGTCACCAATAGTCTAAGCTGTTTGTTACCACCAAGACAATATATTTGACAAGGCCCTGCTACTTTTCCAGTTTTAATATATGCAAAGGAGCAGTGTGAACTTTCTACAGAATATATTAAGTCTTGTTCCATGGAAGAAGGAATGTCATAAAGGTTTAGAATGCCACAAGGGTGAGAAAATTGTGTTTTCCTTGTTGGATGATCTATGCTTAAATACAGTTTGTGTGTGTGTCTGTCTGTCTGGCATGGTGCCACGGCCACAGATGAGCCGTTCACTGTTCAAACAATGGTTTCCATATTTTCCCAAGTGACATTTCCCTTTTCTCCAAAACAGCTGAGATGAAACTCCAGCAGAGACTCGTGAAGAAATGAAGAGACGTTCAGGTGTGTGTACACAAGCCCACATTCCTTCACACCAGCACTGCTGTGGGTCATGTCAATCAAATACACCTCCTGATAACCTTTCATCCACATCACAAACAATCCAAATCATGAATAATCTGCAAATTCAAGGTGATCCAGCAACACTGAAACTGCATTGAGTGAAAATGCAGAAACGCAGTGGTACACTTGCATGCTGACAGTCTTTACTCACATTACTGTGATGGGCTGGTCTGTAACTGCCAGAGCAACAGGCTCCTCCCCTGGGTGTGTGGGGAGTTTTTAAGTGGAGTGTTGGGAATGTTGTTTTTAGAGAGGCGCAGAAGGCAGGAGAGTGTCTGTGAGAGTCAATCTAACAACTGCATTTCAAAGCACCCGCATTGACTCCAGGATGGGTGAAGACTCCTCTCACGCTGAGCGAAGCACCGCTTCTGTACCCATAGAGGAGAGTAGCCCAACGCCTCCGCCTGTGGATGCTCAGGATATTCAGGATCTCCTCGTTCCTAGCTTCAGCCCTGGCCCTGCGCCCTCTTCCCCCGTCCAAACCCTCACCCGCCTTGGCTCCAAGTCCCCAACCAGCCCCACAGCCTCGGGCAGCCAGGTCAGTGCCATCACGGTGGTGGCACTGCTGGACAAGCTGGCGGCGATGATCGAGACGGTGCAAGACAACCAGCAGAGGATGGAGAAAAAGCAGGTTGAGCTGGAGGGGGCGGTGCGGGTGGTGCAGGGCGACGTGACCCGCCTCACCAAGGGCCACATATCCACTGCCAACAGTGTGGCCAAGCTGCTGGAGCGCTCACGCAAGACCGGCAACAACGTGAAGGAGGTGAAGGAGCGCCTGGACAAGCAGAGCAGCCAGGTGAAACGTCTAGAGGCCAACCACACCCATCTGCTCAAGAGGAACCACTTCAAAGTGCTAATCTTCCAGGTGAGAAGATGCTTCAGAGCTTTGGAGAGAACAAAAACCTAAACCAGTCAATGATGAGACATCTCATTATATACACAGTCAGTCAGCATTTGAAGTGGGTCAAAAAAGTTTTTAAAAATTGTCTGAAACATAGTTGATGATCAATTTTTAAATGCTGTCTACTGTATACAGAAAGCATAAGCTGCTATAGTGTTATAAATAACTTGTGAATATAAAATATTGAAATACTGGTGAAAAAAAAATATTCATCATCATTCAGCATTACATATATATTGAAAAAATGAATAAAAAACACAGTCCGACCTGCACTTATTAAAATCCATAAAAGAATAAGTGATCATGGTCAATATCATTAAATTTTAAATTATACAAATCTTCTTGCTAATAAATGAGCAAAATCAAGAGGCTTGAAGCATAGTGGCAAATTATAAAGATTTAAAATATCATTTGGTTTTTTAGGGGCTGCACTATGTTCCTTCATTTAATATGTCATCAGATGATTCTCATCCTGAATATGCCTTGCAACTATTGATACAGTAAAGGTGTCTTCTGTAAATCTTAGTTTGACAGTCAATCTGTTGTGTTAGGTTTTTGTATAAATTGTAAGTTAAAAAAATGTATGTGAAAAAAAATATATGCATGTGGAAATTTTTAGACTAAACGATGATATCTGAAAGTGAATACGTTTCCAAAGACTTTTTAAAAAATGCTTAAAAATACTATGAGAGTTTAATATGCAATTAATATAATATAATAGGATTTAATATAATATGCATTATTTCTGGGTGGAGTTTGCATGTTCTCCCCGTGCTCGCGTGGGTTTTCTCAGAGTGCTCTGGTTTCCCCCACAATGCAAAGACATGCGATACAGGTGAATTGAATAAGCTAAATTGGCCGTAGTGTATGTGAGTGTGTGCAGGAGTGTGTGGTTGTTTCCCAGAGTTGGGTTGCAGCTGGAAGGGCATCCTCTGCGTGAAACATTTTCTTGATAAGTTGGCGGTTTATTCCGCTGTGGCAACCCTTGATTAATAAAGGGACGAAGCCGAAAAGAAAATGAATGAATTAATAATATGCAGTTTTTGATTATTTAATCTATTAGGCGGATTTGGTGCTTAAGAAGCATCCTAGCTGTTATTATTATTATTATTATTATTATTATTATTATTATTATTATTATTATGTGCTACAAACAATAATAATAACTACTAGAATGTTTCTTGAGTACCAAATCCGCCTATTATATTTATTTCTGAAAGATCATGTGACACTGAAGACTGGAGTAGTCATGCTGAAAATGCAACTTTACAATCAGGGGATCAGTTACATTTTAAAATATCCAAAAAGAAAGCAATTATTTTATAACTGCAATTTTTTTAATCTTAATTTTTCCTCAAATAAAAGCAGGCTACATTTTTTTTTTATTAAAAGTAACATTTGTGTAATATATAGCTATCATTTCTTACAGTAACTCTGTAAATATCCTGATTTTTACTTTGAGAAATGTTAGATTTGAGTGTTTTTTTAAGAGTTTAACTGGTGTTTGACAGGACACGTGTGCAGTTTGTGGTTGATCCTGAATGAAACTGAACAGCATGGGAATTCTTCCTGTGACTGCAGCTGGCATGAAATGTTTGAAGTGTGTGCAGATTACAGAGGATTGGCATTTGTGTGTGCGCGCGTTTGTATATTGTTTATGTATGCAGGTAAACGTGAAAGTTTCCATAGCTAATATTGAGGTCTCTACGAACACCCCACATTTTTCATCACTGCTTACCATGAAGCTCAAAGATCAGGTCACATTGTTTTCAACAAGCTCATTTGATTAAAAGCCTCTCCTTACAAATAACTGTAAAACAAACTGAGATTGCAAAGTCAAGTCTTCTGGCTAAACCAGCCTTGCGACCTGTGCTTTAGTTTGCTCTAATCTTCAGTGAGGTGTTTTGTATGTTAAGGTTATACAATTTTACACACCCAGGAAGTTCTATTATACTTTATGTATTCTGGTTGGTTAACGTGAAGGGTGCGTCCTGTTGGTTTAAGCAACTGCGTCGGGCTCAAGCTTTCAGAAGAGTATTCTTATTTGATTGCCCTGGAGCAAACCGCATGCAGCTTTTACACGCTGGGACAGTGATCTTTAACTTGTAGAAGCAGGTAGAGGCATTTCACTGGGGTGTTGGAGTTCTGCTTTTCAAAATGATTCCTGCGAATCAGCTTTCCTGAGGCTGATGTTATTCAATAGCAGAATGAACTAAATGTCAAAAGCAAGTGTTTGAAATTCAATCGAGAGGATGAAAACAGACTTCTATTTAGCTCCTTTGAGTCATATGTCCTCCTCCATCACTTCAGCTCCTGATCATTCCTGAAGGAATTAGCTAGCATAAAATGTCTCAACTGGAGTTGTTTCCCATTCGTTGATGACTTTCTCGAATTTACTCACCCTCGGGCCATCCAAGATGTATAGGTGTGCTTTTTGTCATCAGCAGAACACTTAAGAAGGTAAAACCATGGACCTTGGCAATTATTGAAATGCAAGTCAATGACCATCCATAAAAATAAAATTAATACTTGTGGCTCCTGATGATCCATTGAGGCTTAAAGAGGTCTGTGCAAGAAACTGAACATTATTTATAGCATAATTATCATTTATACACAGCCTAGCCATGGTGGCACTGTGGCTCAGTGGTTAGCACTGTTGCCTCACAGCAAGAAGGTTGCTGGTTTAAGTCCCGGCTGGGCCAGTTGGAATTTCTGTGTGGCGATTGCATGTTCTCCCTGTGTTTGTGTGGGTTTCCTCCGGGTGCTCTGGTTTCCCCCACAGTCCAAAGACATCCAATATACACTGAAAAAAATGATTCAAAGATGATTCCTTGGATTTACTCAATTTTTTTACGTTGAGTGGTTGTAAACAATTTATTTGGGCTGAATTTAAACAAACAAATTAAGTTGAACATTTTGCATGCAACACTTTTTTCAGTGTAGATGAATTGAATAAAATAAATTTGCCTTATTGTATGAGTGTGTATGTTAATGAGTATATATATAGGTGTTTGCCAGTACTGGGTTGCAGCTGGAAGGGCATCCGCTGTGTCAAACATATGCTGGAATAGTTGGCGGTTTATTCCGCCATGGCAACTACTGAAATAAAGGCTAAGCTGAAGGAAAATGAATGAATGAACACAGCCTAGACAGTCTGTCAGAGTGTGTTCTTAACAGATCACACACCATAACATAATCTTGATTTGTATGCATGATTGCAGCATTTAGGATCAGCAGTTATGAGACCAATGGGCAAAATAACACACTTGCAATGTTTCTTGCACAGGCCTATCATTTCACTTCATAAGATGTGAAAAATCGTCAAGAGCCATGGGTAATACTTAGTTTTGCCTGTATATGTTTTGTTTTTGAGGGGTGTGGGGTTTAATTCTCAGAAGTGCTGCTAGATGTTGACTTGAGTTTTTGCAGTTTTGTTTTCTGCTGGTTTAAATGCTCATGCTTTATAAAGCACAATAGATTCTGAATGGCTGTTGTAGCTGTAAGTGTGTGTATATACAGTTGAATTCAAAATTATTAGCCCTCCCGTGAAATATTTAACAAGTGGTGTTTAACAGAACAAGGCGATTTTTACAGTAATTCCTATAATTCTGAAGAAAGTCTTGTTTCTTTTAGTTTGGCTGGAACAAAAGCAACGTTTTTTAAAACAAATTTATGGTCAATATTATTAGCCCCCTTAAGATTTCTTGTTTGATTTTCCAAACAACAAACCACTGTTATCCAATAACTCGCCTAATTATGCTAACTTGCCTGTTACCATAACAACCTAGATAAGTCTTTAAATTGCACTTTAAGCTAAATACTAGTGTGTTGCAAAATAAGAAGAAAAAATCATACACTACCACCATGGCAAAGGCAAACAAATTTAGCTATTAGAAATTAGTTTTTAAAACTAGTATGTATAAAATTATGTTGAAAAGATTTTTAAAAGATTTCACTGGAGGGCTAATAAGTCTGACTTCAACTGTAAATATAGTATGTATTATCATCATTATCATCTTAATTGGTTTAAGTGGGCCTTTAAATTTATCTTATGCCTAAAAAAGTCAGAATGATGAACTTTAGAAAGACTCCAAAGGAAGACAGGAACTTTTGGGGAAATTGCTTTTAATAAAGTCTTTTTAATAAGAGCGCTCTATCAGTGTTGAGAGAGTTGATTATCTGGGCGATGACTCTTGACTAATCCTGCTGTCAGAGAGGAAGGCCATGGGGCTGAAGCGTGCAACTAATGGCGGATCCCAAGTCTTAAGCGTTTCCTTTGAGATGGCTAGCAGCAGGTGATTTTCTAAAGTGATAATCAGCCTGTTAAAACACTTTGGCATGAGTGCAGGCTTGCAGAAAGTTTGCTGGAGGAGATTGTAATAACTACTTTGGGAATGTGTTGTAAGATGAAAAGACTCACAGAATAGGAAGGAGATTATATAATGTATATTAAAGTAGTTATTTTAAATTGTAATAGTTTATAATAATTGACTGTTTTTACAGCATTTTTGATCAAATAAATGCAGCCTTGTGAAAAGTC
Source organism: Danio aesculapii (assembly GCF_903798145.1). Lineage (NCBI taxonomy): Eukaryota > Metazoa > Chordata > Actinopteri > Cypriniformes > Danionidae > Danio > Danio aesculapii. The sequence continues at coordinate 25,499,877 of NC_079443.1, read as the reverse complement.
TACTTTCAAAAACATTTTTAAAGTCTTACAGACCACAAAGTGTAGGGCATATTTGCATATGTTTGCAATTCAGTGTGCATTCACACACGCATGTTGGGTTTCCATGCTTTTATGGGACAGTTCCATTACCTTTATACTTTGAAAAAAAATTTCGGTGAGGTATCTGGTTGCAGCATAGAATATACTATATATAATTTATTGTGACTGATTTCACAATGTATAAGCTGTTTTCCTCATGGGGACAAAAAGTCAGTATACTTTGATATATAAAAAAAGTAATACTATCTTGTTGGGACATTTTGACCCATAAACGAAGATAATACCTTAACCAAATTGGGAAGCAAGTTAATTAATAAATAAATAAACAAAAAAAAAATAATGCTAAACTTTGTTTCCTTTTATTAGCTCATGCAATCACAGTCTGGTGTTTTAGTTCTAATACAGTGTTTTGGCCAAAACGCACCTTCCCATGTGGTAAAGTGCCTCAAGGAGTATCAAAACACGATAGGTATGTACTTTCCCTTATTATGAAACACAGACACATGTTTAGCTGCAGGTGATCTTCCAAATTTGTTCTACGTCTGTATGTGACAATGGTCTTGGTAACACGTTATTCTGATGGTCTCTTTTTCTTGTTAAATTTGTAACTAGAGGTCATCTAGGAAGGAATATTAGGAGAATCTCTTCTAACATTTTATTCTGATGCTCCAGCTAGATCTACTGAATATATGTAACTTTGCAAGTATGTCAACTTAATCTATTAAGCCTAGGAGTCTTCTTATGCTTTAACAACACTCTAATGAGAGCCAGTTGATGGAGAACCCTCAAAACAATGTGCAAGCATGATCATCGATTCACTGGCTCTTTTGAGTCCACACACTTGCCTGTTTTCTCTCCTAATTCATGGATAGTGATGTGCATGTCCATGTACCATAGGCTAGTAAAACAATGGTGCATTGTTCTGTGCAGTGAACACCCCTTTGACACTCTATTGAAAGTAAACATGGAATGCAAACATGAGGGAGAGCGTCACAAAACCATTTGCTCTCAGAAGTTTGCTTTGGAAGAGCACCATTGCTCTTTGGTTGTGCTTTTGCTCTTGCTTGTTTTGTTTTATATTATTTTTTGGCATCTAACAAAGCTCACCCAGCCTGTGTGGTAATTATAAACTTTCTGTGCACCGTGCAAAGGCATTTAGAAATGGGGAGGTGTGGTTTGAACACACAAGGGCCCTCAGAGAGAAGGAAACGCGGTAAACACTGAGCTTGGCACTGAAAATGTATGTGTGTGTGTGTGTGTGGGAGAAAGACAGTCTGGTCAACTGCCTCGTTTCCCTTAACAAGCACTAATGATCTGCAGTAATTACTGCCCATTTAGACCTGTGTTTGTTTGTATTTAATGCATCACTGCTCTTTCTGTGTTCTCAGGAATACATCAGTGTTGATTCTTGAAAAATGTGCTTGTACGTGCTGAGGCCCTTCACTGCAGGAACTTCAGCCTTTGTGTGTTATGGGTTGCCAGTGCTTGTGAAAAGATTATTAAATGTGTTTCGCTTGTGCTGTTTTTGCTCATCTGAAGACTGCTTATAAATGCATGTTTTTCATGACGTCCGGCATACAAAAACTCTTTCTATACTTATAAGGGATAACATACGCTGTAAACGTCTTCACCAAGGCCTGCGAAGTTTGGCATGCTGCATGACTGATGGCAAACATGAGGCCTTTATGGATGGTCATAAAGCATATTTTATTGCTTTTATGTTTTTGAAGGAAGGAAAGTTTTGGCTGAGGTGTTTCTGCAGTGGGCGTTCACAAAAATATCTGACAACTGTCATTTTTTACACCTTTGTAGTCGCTCCGATTCCCCTCATTAGTTCGCCCTCTGAATCTTGTTGAACGTTGTTCGAGTTTATTTTGGCCAGGAGGTGCCAAGGAACGCCTTCATTAGGATGATGTAAGTCTGCTGAGATCCAAACAATGCCACGTATGGTGGACCAGTCAGTCCATCTGCAATTGTTTAGTTGCACACTGTGTAATTTCGCATAACATAGATGTATAATCCTCAGAACATGGATCTTCAATGACAGATAAAACGAATATGTGTGTGTACATGTGAATTGTGGGAAAGTGAGTGTCTTTTAGGATGGGGGAAGGAAACAGATAGCGAGTATTTACAAGCCCTCCCCTTACCACAAAGAGCTTATTATAGCAAGATAGCAGATTCAGATGGACAAAACACATTCAGTCTGATAATTGTACACAATAACACTGGGCTATACAACAAAACACATTCTTTCATCAATCAAAGTTTGATTTCCTTTAAGATTTGGATCCACTTGGTGCAGTGCATGTGCACAGTTCATTCTGTTTAAGAACAAAGGGCATTCATCTGAATTTGTGTTGATTTGATCTCATCATTGATTATTTTCTCCAACTCTGAGAGAAATTGCTGATTGGACCTGCTGCATGTTGCAGATTTGTTCAGGTTTATTCAGTCTAATGTGCTGGTTCAAATTGAGAAGTTACAGTATTTTATCAATTGTTAATGTTTTTAAGCTCAGGTAGGATTACAGCTGTGTTTGTTCTGTACTAGGCTGCCTTTCTTTTTGATGTATGTGCTGTTCCCTGAGCTCCACCCTTAACCAACAGAAAGAAAGAAAAGGAAAGAAAGAGAAAGAAAGAAAGAAAGAAAAAGGAAAGAAAGAAAGAAAGAAAGAAAGAAAAAGGAAAGAAAGAGAAAGAAAGAAAGAAAACTATATAAAAACAAAGCTAACAGCTTCAAGGCCAGTGAAGAGATTGCGATGTGGGAGGAAGCAGCAGAACAGATAGTGTGGACTGGAAGAGAACAATGGAAAACAAACTGATGTATGAGTGAGAGACACACTCCTCTGCTCAGACATGTTTCATCTCTCAGTGCTGGATTCTGGTTTGACAACTTGACTCCTCCCTGTATCTCTGCACTACAGTAACATACAGCACGCACATGCAGCTGATTGTACTATGTTCTAGAATACTCCAATCTGATTGGTCAGTTGCTGCGTTCTGCAGTCAAATATTTTGTATAATGACAGATATTTGACTGTTTCCCTGGCAACTTTCTACTCTACTAGTTGAATGTCTGTCATATTACTCAACGGCTAATGTTCACCCTGCATCAGTCAGTGTTTATTTTTATTCCTATTTTAATTTATTCCTTTATTTGTTTTATCCTATTTTATTCTGTTTAAATATCCAAGAACTATAAAGCATCTACGGTGCTTCGCTTTTACAAGGCTATAACCACCATCAACACTGTAAAACTCATGTAAAACAGTGGTGTTTGTTGTGAGTATGGTTTTAAATGTTATGTTTTTAGGCTTTTAACAGTGCTTGTAAATGTCATAAGGCTTGCTTTGGCCAATCAAATTAAAGTATTCAGGGTTTACAGCACACAGAACAAGTGCAAATTAGTGTATAAGAGAGTGAAATAAGATTAAAGTAGCAAGTAATATCCAGTAATAACAGTAATGCTGTGAATCGCTTTGGATAAAAAGCCTCTGCTAATGATTTTCCCTCAATTTTCACAATTTTAGATGAAAAATGTATCATATACACATATAAGCTGGGCCTAATGTTTAGAGAGTTAAACTTGGGGTCCAAAGGTCATGGGTTTGAGTCCTCAGAACTGGCAGGGATTGTCGATGAGGAGAGTGAGTATCCAGCACTCTCTTTCACACTCACCCACGTTTCAGGTGATTCCCTTGAGCTAGTCAGCCGAACACCCAAATGCTTCCCGGGCAGCCCACTGCTCCAGCTGTGTGTTCACAGGTGTGAATGGCTTTGGATAAAAGCCTCTGCCAAATGCTTAAATGTTAATTAATAATAAGAACAGTAGAAATGTGCACATTTTTTGATGATATATAATCGTCCATTCAGGATACGTTTGCTCGTGTAATGCTGTTGAAGCGCCTCCTTTCCATGATCCCTACTGCACCCAGCTTAAAAATGTTTGCAAGGGATCAATATTAAGCGCACTATGACTCATCTTGCACTACAAAGATTTTTGTCCAGTCAAATGTTGATTGAGAATGCCCCCAGAATTATAAATGCCACCTGCAACAAACTAGATAAATGGTTCACTGCTTTATATAATTAAAGCTTACTGACTAGTTTTTAGATAGACGAGTCCTTTGATATGCTCCGCTCAAACTTATCATTTAAATCAGAAATCTGTCAAGGCTGAGGTGGAGTGAGATCCGAAAAATCAAGCCCTGTGAAGATGAAATCATCCAGACACACTCATTCTGCAGGTGTTATTGGACTCACTCAAATAAATACAGTCTAATTGGAAAAATGATACTGGAGGGAGCATGACTAATCTTGCGATTAATTCAAGTAGCCAGACGGAGACAATGAAGCTTTTTTAATATCAACCTTAGAGAGAAAGATGCAATCAGGCCTCTTTTTGAGACAGCTCACTTCTCATCAGCTCAGTCAATGGCTGTTTCTCAGTATCAAGTACGCAAAGTTCAGACTTGCGTTCTTGGAAGTTCAGACTTGGAAGAACGAACTACCGAGGACGCAAGGAAACAAGTTGGGAACTTCTTCAAATGGAACAGCAGTGTACTTTATAATGTCACTTACCTCACCACGGACTCATCGGTTTCACTGGACATTAACAATAAAATGATTTAATTGTAAAAAGCACAGCCTTATAATTAATATTATATTAAAATTATAAATCTATATTTTTGATTTAAGAAAATATAAACGCAAATAACCATAAGTGTGAAGTAAAATAGGTTATACACAGACTCGTGTCTTTGATTATCAGATTTAATAAACTACAATGGACATTATACAAGTATAAAGTACAAGACGTGAATAATAGGAAATAAAGATCACGTTAGTCAATTTGGTAAACAAAGACAAACAGCGAACAACACAGTAACATATTAAAAGACAATAATAGAACATAACAAAATAACACTGCCAAAATAATACACCTGAGAACAAATAATATATTTAAAAGACCAAAAACTGTCCGTTAGATATGCACAAGATGTATTGAATATCATGTTTTAACTACATTGGAGAGATGAGATCTAGCGCTACATCCGTGATGGACTGGCCGATGTAAAGCTGCTCTCGGCAGGGTAGGTGATGACGAAGCTCCCGCTGACAGGGTGGGGGTCAGAGTCCGCATAAACTGAGACACATCGCCAAAGACGCACTATCTCTATAAATAAATTGTCAATTCCAGTTTAAAACAACTACATTCTCACCAGAAAAACTCTTAAAACTTTATTTTGTGACACAACAGAGGAGTATTTTTAAAACCGTGCGGGTTTTCTCCTCCGCCATTAGCTTTCACTGGTTATGTTGCAATGCATTCTGAGATACTTGTGCTTCGCAAGTTCGCACAAGTCACCTCTCGATGCATCCTTGGCAAAAGGGGCTGAACAAGTACACATCCGGGAATTTTTTCTGTTCTTGGTAAGATGTGACCTTTGAATTGGAACAGTACTTCGGCGACGGTTGATGACGTTTCACGAGGACACAAGAGCGCAAGTACAGACAAGAACGCATATTGAGAAACAACCAATGAGTCCGAATTTGTTTACATTTAAAAGAAGCAAATATGCTTCAGTTTTGCCTCCCAGTAAAGGTCTGCAGTCAGACTGTTGAAAATCCACAGATGGCCCTTTAAGTATCACTTTCCCATAGTTTTCACCACAGTGCCGCAGATCGGAGGCTTTGATAGCACATTTCTTTGCCCGGCATCTCACTGAACTGTGTGTTCAAGCCAGCTGGCCGTCGCTTTCCACTTATTCTCTCCATCTAGAGCGAAGCCAAAGATTCCCTGAACTTCTTCCACACACCATAAACAGGTAACGGATGAGTGAGCACATTTTTGTCCGATGTGTTCATGGGCATGTTTATTTATTTTTGAAAAAAAAAATCCTGCCAAGGCTGATGGTGCATGACGTGGAATTAGATGTGTGATTCATCTTCAGATACTCATAAACATGTTACATAATTGGATTGAAGAGGGTTAAATAGTTAGACATCCATTACCAACAAAGCATGCAGATGGTGTAGACATCTTCTGAGTCAGATTTGCATGCTAACTGACAATTGCAGAGTCATTTTGGATAATGTTACATATAATACAAAGACAATATACCGCATTCATTTTATTTAGATTGTTCTGCTACAATTTAGACACAATAAAATAATGTATACACTCCCCAGCATAACACACCCCTTAAATGCTTTACATTGGATGCTATACAATAAGACAATTCTATCATATTCAGTCAGTACCAGAGTTAAAACAGGAACTAATTCAAAAATATAACTTAAGATCACGGTGCAAAAATTAGTAGACATCAATGATTTTGTTACAAAATATAACATTTTAATAAAGAAGAATGATCAAGAGAACCCTAAAACTGTATCATTTGTTTTTTGTTCATTAAATTCATTTGAATTTAAATGAGTTATCTTAAAGATGTTAGATGACCACACTCTTATTCTAATAAATATACTTGTTTTGATGCATCTATATAAATATATTAAATATGTTTAGTGAGAAATGGATAAAAATATTCATTTTCATAAGGAGGGTGTACTCTTTTATGCTGTCTGTGCACTGTATATACCAATATTCACTTATAGTAGCCTACAGTGTAGTACATTTACCTATAGTAGCCTATAGGATAAACTTCACTTTCCCCAACAGAACTCAAACGTTTCATTTTTCCCAACAGAACTGAGCTGAGACATGACACTATTGCAGTGTTTCCTCTAGGGTTTTTTCCAGCTGTGGCGGCAGGTCTTTTACACAAATCTACCAACTACCTATGGCGTTATTTCAATGACAAATGGAGAAATGTTGTGAGCACAGTATTACAAGTCCAGATCGTATTTATGTAAGACGAAAATGCGAATCTCTTTGCTTGCATGCCGATTTCCTCTGCTCGTGCACAAAACTTCTTGCACACCCTCAAATATACGCTGCTCAAGCGCAGATCTTCTTGTACGCTCTCAAATAAGCTGCTGAAGTGTGATTTAGTGCATTTATGTAACATGTCTCCAACATTTATAAGATTTGCTAGGAATATTTATGAATTTCTCCAATAGACCTACAGAGCGGCACTAATGCGTCCTGAAGTAAAGTGAAACGGCAATAAACTCCAGCAAGATAAAGTCATTGTATGCAGAACCATAGAACTTTATAAATAAAGTAAATTATAGAAAGTTTGTTCATCTTAACTGAAAGCTACATCATGTTTGCTGGCCTCACACATCACGCACCTGTCAGTCAGTCAACACGTCACCTTAAAGGGTTAAACAAATAACACACAGCACTACTACGTTTTCAGAAAAGCTTGCGCTGTTATAATTCACTTACCTTTTAATGCGTTTTAGTGCGATTATTACCCGCTATCAAAAAAAAAACAACAACAACAATGACTGAATGTTTTAATTGAGAAGCTGCAATGTAGCCATGGTGGGATGAATTTTGGTGTGGCGCCCCGCCATGGCAGAATGAATGTAGCGGAAACCATGTATTGTCATTGCTATTTTATAGCAGAATTCATCTTGTTTTTTATTTTAAGTTTGCGTCATTGATTATTTTGCTTTCCTATTTAAAGGTACCATAGAGAGCATTGATTCAATGTGTGAAATTGCTCTCTGATATCTACATAGTAGGTAAGAGAAGGGTCAAAAGCGGAGAAACGATCACTTTAGGAGCAAGTGAGCTATCTAGGCAACTAAGTCTGCTTCTCCCTTACTGCTCATGAGTTATCTGTTGTTCATAAAATACAGGCTAAATTACAATTATATCTGACAAATGAGTAATTAATATCAACATCTGCAAAAACATATTAGTTTTATAAGGTTTATTGGCATTTTCACTTTAGAAAAATCACAGTAAGGGCTGAATGATATGACACAATGCATAAGTGTGCAATAAACGATTAGGCTCAGCAGTTTACATATATTTGTTGCCTCATTACAAACATACGCAGCAACTTTTATAATATACACTTTAAACTAACAAAAGATCAATTTGAAATTTGTCCAGTCTCTAAAGAACTTTTGACTGCTTTTAACTCGACCAGAAACTTGTTCAAGCACTTGAACAGAAGCATTCTACCACAATACTCGTCACCAAGGAGGACATCGGCGCTCAAAAACACAGCAGTCTAACTCAGCTTAAATTGCTTATGGGGCTGTTCACATATCGCATCTTTTGCGTGCGGAAGTTTGTTTTTTCCAACGGAGGAGCACGGCTTGCTTGCGCATATTTGGAGTGCAGATCAAACCATTGTAATGTTTTTTAGTGAATATGTTAAATAACTGAAAGCGCTTCAGTATATTTAGCATTTTATAGGTTTATTTTATATGTTTTAAAAAATAACTTTAAAGTAATAAGTAATCTGATTACTTTTTATATGAAGTAATTAGTAATGTAATCAGATTATAATTTTCCAGTAGCAGTCAGTAATTTGTAATCTATTACTTTTTTAACGTAACTTCCCCATTACTGCTTATATGTTTTGGGGGTGATGCTGAATAAATGTATAATCCATATAACAAACATTTTATTTTCTGATGAACTGTAAACTGGTGAAATGCATAACGGCCTGTTTTACAAAACTGCTCCTTTCAGTTCCAAAATAAGAGTCCCACATACATAATTCATAGTATGTTTAATATACGCTTAGATAAACTTAAAAATTATTTGGTGGGGGGTGGGATCATCATAGATGTAATCTCATTAGGAAACGTTATAGCCAATCAAACGCAGATTATATTAATGACCTTTGTTTTGTTTTCCCTCAGAATTGTATACTCACAGGGTCTACATGAATGTTTAAGACCCATGGTATGTCATTTTTATGTACTGAACTCCTAATTAAACTATGCCTGGGTATATCCAGATGTATGGCACCTTTAAATTTGTGAAGCTGTTTTAAAATTTTCTAGAGCAACATAAAAATAAAAACAAAGCTGACTTGACTCTGTGACTGTCTTTGAGAGAAGCTCTTGGTATCTGTTCATGTCTGTAAACACTTTCCCTGCTAACAGCCATCACTGAGACTTTGTGTGCATTTCTTCTACTATTTAATAGTCTCATCCTCTAATATTTGTCTTTCGTTTCGTTTCTATGCTTTCTGCTGCCTCTGCAATGTCTGTTCATGTCCTATATGAGCCTTGTACACACACACACACACACACACACACACATACATACACCAGTCTCTCTCATCTCTTTCGATGTTTCCACTCCAAAAAGTCCGGAGGCCTCCAGTGGGGTGCATTAATTATCCAGGCTCCCATTACAAACTGAAGCAGGGGTATCAGCATGTGACACAATGTTTTCAAAAGTTCTCCCTCTCTCTTTTTTTTCAGCCGCCTTCTATTTCTCTTCCTCTGAGCTTCACAAGGCATTGTGTATTTAGATAAAGGTCAAAATCTGAATGGCAAATGTCTTGATTAATCAGTGTGTTACCGTGCTGAGAAACAAATGTTAAGAAAGGTGGATAAGGAAGGATGAAAAAGACAAACGGCTCCAGCTGAGAACACAAAAGATAAATGAATGTGCCATGTACAAAATGGACTCCTTTTTTGGGTTTCAGCTTTTTTGTGAATACAGAAATGTAGATTCTGTACCTCATTTAATGATGTCATTCCCAGTGGAGTTTTATCAAGCATAATTATATCAACATGTTCGTATTATTAAACGTATTATGACATTTTTACTGTTGAGACTCTTTTAGTAAAGCCATCAAACCAAGTTCAAACTGAAAATTCCCAGGTTCATGGAGATATACTTCATGTATACACTTTTGATGAGGCGCCGAGGTACAAACTAATTATATTTGTGATGAATCAACACATTTAGATTACAAATATTGTCACTGATATTATATATATATTATATATATATATAATATTAAATATAATCGTGTGTAGTTTCCTAAAGACTTAAAATTGTTGTTGGGTGAAAACAAGATGTCACCGGAGTTTCACTCTGTTATTAATTATGACATAGAATACAATTGTAGAAGACGCATAAATAAAAAGCTGATACTTTTATAGCGCTAACTGCACCAGGCAACTCCCAGCTCTGGTTTCCATGTGCCTCTTGAACCTGAGGGGTGTTACTCTGTATATGTGCACTTATCAAGAAACAGGTTAGCCCAGAGTTAACACTGGTTCTGACTAGATTACTGCCCTGAGGGTTAAACTGGGTATTCAGAGGTGAAATGTTAACCAAGATTAGCACAAGTACCATATAGACTACATTTATCACTACTTGTATTGTTATAATAAGTATTAAATTCTAATAAATGCACTTTTGGAACAGGTTATTGTCATACTTGTCAGAATATCATTGGGGTTTTTATTGAATGTATAATGTGTGAGCTGAATTCTTTCACTTGAGTTTGTAAACCAACTTCTCATTAATGTAGATTTGTGCCAAGGCATGAGGTTGGTTGTCTTAGCATTATGAAATTGTTCCATATTATGTAGCGCATTACTTCAGTTGATGTCAAAGATCTCTCAGCTCTCATCAAAGTTAAGAAGGAAGAGGTTCATTGCCCACAGATGTTTGTTTTTTGCATTTTTGTAAAGTTTTGCATGCCATATACAACAATGTTGTCGATACAATCCCAGCTGACAATGATTCAGAAGAATAACACAACTAAAATGTGAGTGTTATGCATGCCAGGCCTGTAGCTAGTGATGACACTTTGTAAAGGAAAACTACAGCCTGAGTTTTTGCATAAGTTTGTATTATCAGGCCCCCAAAAACAGTCGTATTTAAAAAAAAATTTTTGCTCAATTTGAAAGAATGTTTGGATTAGTTTGGTTAACCAGATTACCACTTCCCATCATGCTATGTTAGCATTCTGAAAGGAGAGCAAATAAAATGCACTTTAGCAAGATTATATATGGTATATGCAGAGCTAGTGTTTCTTCCCATACTGATAAACTTCCGGTGAACGGTTAATGTGACTTTTTTCCATTTTATACGGTTCTTTTTACAGCATCAATGTTGCAGTGTGATTAAAATATTACCAGTTAGAATTGTATCAGTATGTATATCTATATGATGTATATTTTATTGTCTGATCTAAAATGAAACTAACAAAGAATAAAAAAGAATTCAATCAAACTAATCATAGTCAAGAAAAACATATATATATATATATATATATATATATATATATATATATATATATATATATATATATATATATATATATATATATATATAACCAGTTAAATAGACTTTGGCATTCATTTAGTTGCTCAAGCATAAAACAAGACAAAAAGCCGTTTACTCGCACGCGCCCGTCAGAATCGGCAGGCTAGCACAGAAGCTCCATTGAATGTACTGGGGTATAATAAATGTTCATATTTTAAAGACATGGCAGGGGAATATGTAATTTTTTGCAGTGCTTCTTGTACAATCTGAGACCCGCTTTATATCGGATATCACTCAGCCAGTGGAGATTGCTGATTTTAAAGAAAACAGACTCTAAACGTGGCGATTATGCAATGGCATACAGTTCACCAGAAACAATTAGCCCAGGTTACTGACAAATTAAAAGTCCTTTAGCATACTTCAGCATATACCTTATTGTTAGCAATTGTTTTACACTGATAGCACAAGAAGGGTTTATCTTTTTGGTGAAGCGTGTTGAGTGTGTTTGTTATACCTGCTAAGAAAGAACTTCAGCTCTTTTGATGAAAACAACTAGGGAGTGTCAAGAATGTTACCACTATTATATTCTGGCTGTCAAAAACTAACCTCGTATGTATAAAGAAAAGTTATATTTAGCCTGCTATTATGGAGACATTTCTTCATTGAATTACAATGAAAACATATTTCCCATCATTACTAAATCTTTTTATTTAGTGAGATCTACTTATACTCAACAATTCCCAACTTGAACGTGCAGTTCCAAACTGAAATACTGCATTGGATACAATAACAAATCTGTCATTTAGATGTTTAGAGCTTGGACCGATATACTGTGCTCTCTCTCTGCATTACTGGGAGTGTGCTTAGTGCCCTTAGGAGGGAGCAGGTGAGCGTGCAAAAGCTTCATTCGTGCTGCTAATCCGCCCTTCCCTGAGGGTCATATCTTCAATTTGCTCCTTAAGCGTGAAGCATAACCCCTGTAAAGCTCTGCAGGCATGTGTGTGTGTGTGTGTCGGGGGTCTGTGTGTGAGAGAGGAAAGCTGTTGACAAACGTGCTGCACTCTCTGTGTATCAGAGAGATATCTGAATGAATGGAACATATTAAGTGATTTGCCTTTGCGTTATCTATCAATTTTGATGTTAATGGAAACATGTATAATACAGCTATAACAGACAAATATAGCCAACAACATCATCATAAAAATGACAATAACATTCAGAATAGGAATGCAATGAAAGGATTTCAGTTTGCATTTTATACATGTAAGTTTTAGATTGCTTTTTCTATTGGAATTTGGTGGGAATTTGGCATAAACCTCAACCTTTTGCCATCCTTATTTTGGAGTAACTCCAAGACAGTGCCTCCACATGCCTTGTGCTTAGCTAGCTATGCAACAAACAGGTTTTTCATCAGATTGCACAACATAAGTTAAAAAAACAGAGCAATCTGACTCATCCCTTTGTTTTATTTATTTGTACAAAAATATTCATGTAGACTGAAAACAATTGTTTACAGTTGAGTACGGTGCAGATTCCCAGGGTTTGATTCCCATGTATATAATGCATCCATATCCTCTGTACATTGTAAATGACTTGGGAGAATATTGACTTTGTAACATAAGTGTAGTTTTCCTGTTACTCCTATTTCCTACTGGCTTTCCATATTTTCATAATTACTCGGTTTGTCTTCTAAGTACAGCATGTCTGATCCAAAAACAAGCGAAGAAGCAGAAGAAACAAGTAATGAAATATTCCTCATGCACATGTAACGGAGGCCAGTTAGTAACTGCTGTGCAGATAAACCTCACTCCTCTGACTAAAGGTGCTCTAGCTGACCTCCTTGTTAGAGCAACCGACTCCCATGTGGAAGGTCGCCGGTTCGATCCCAACTCAGAGTAGGTTAGGTGGTGTAGGACTGGCTGGGTTACATTGGTGCCGTGGCCAGGGTGGGAGTAAGGTTTAGGGGGTGAGTGTAACGGAGGCCAGCTAGTAAGTGCTGTGCAGATAAACCTCACTCCCCTGACCTCTAAAGGGACTCTAGTGACAGACGCTAGAGGCTATGGTCTTAAGCCTACTTGTTAGAGAAACCGACTCCCATGCGGAAAGTCGCCATATTGATCCCAGCTCAGAGCGGTTTTGTGGTGTAGGACCGGCAGGGTTACACACATATATGCTAGAGCTGCACGATTAATTGAAAAAAAGATTGTGATCTCGATTCGACCTCCTAGACCAGGGGTGGGCAAACTCGGTCCTGGAGGGCCAGTGTCCTGCACAGTTTAGCTCCAACACTAATCAAACACACCTGAACATGCTAATTAGTGTCTTCAAGATCACTAGAAATCTATAAGCAGGTGTGTTTGATTAGAGTTGAAGCTAAACTGTGCAGGACACCGGCCCTCCAGGACCGAGTTTGCCCACCCCTGTCCTAGACGATTTTAAGAAGCAAAGGCAGCTGCACAAGTCTTCGTGTTGTTTTACATTCATTGCTCAGCGACATGGACATCTCCAAATGGTGTTGAAAGAGTCAAATACTGTGTTTATTAGCTATAATTCACCCAAAAATTTATTTTTGTCTTCATGCAATAATGTATTCGCGGCTATGAAATCACATGTAACGTGAGCTGACCGTGAGCTGTTACCACAGAGAGGGCAGTGCGCGCCTGTGAATGATGCCTACTTTAGTGCACAGAACTTGCACAGAACTAGGCTGTGAATAACAGGTAATAAAGTTGTAAATTACATCTTGTTTGTGGCACAGAACGATCATTTGGGAGCCGCGCGGGAACTATAAACCGCATTTAGCAGTGAAAATGAAACCGAAAGCATGCATGTCATTTAAATAATCATATCGCTATATTAGTTTGATTGCGACAAGTGTTTAATATGTTTAACTTTCATAGCGAACATACAGTGTTGAATGAAAATAAATGTTTAACAGTGTCAGTATAACTACTCTAGCCTATATAATGTTGAATAATGCAAGATGGAATCTTTTACCAGTAGAAAAAATGGTCTAATAATGTTGTCAATGACAGATTACAAGCACATTTCTCAGACATAATAATTCAACATCAGAATTATGATTTGTATTCTGATGTCATCACTTTACTGTGCATTAATGACCAGTACAAATGTAAAGTCTGTTCAAATCCACCATTCAAAGTCTATTAAAAATTTAGCATTTTAACCAACAGTAGACCTACACATAATATTATTATTGTTGGTTTACCATATGTTTGATAAATAACAATAATAATAGCCTACTCATATTAACCTTTATTTTACGTCTACAGAATCGTGATCTTGACTTTAAGTAAAAAATCGTGATTCTCATATTAGGCAGAATTATGCAGCTCTCATATATGCTAATGCGACTATCAAACATAGCACCATATGAATCAAAATGTCTAATGTTGCCAAAATAAATGGAAACCCCATTTGTCGTGTTTTTGTTAAAAAAAACATACATTTAAGTGTCACTTCCCTCCCCAGAAATATTTATATATATATTGTATCTTCAGATAGTCACCAAAAAGTCTGTGGGATGTTGAAAGTTTTTGGTAACAACATTGTCTTTTTCTCCAATTTTAGGAGGACAATGAAATCCCCGCCACTCTGCTCACTAAAGATGGCCTGGCCTCCACCTCTCAGGATGAAATTGGTCCATCCGCGCCAACTCCACTCACTGATATAAACTCTGAATATGAGGGCCTGCAGACCATTAGCCTCTCCTCCGATGATAATGAGGAGGAAAAAGGAGCAACAAGTCCTATGGCAGAGGGGGGCAGTGACTCCCTGGTAGATCTGCATGAAGAAAACTTCCCAGGCTTGGGAAGTGAACATCTGGAGTCTTCTCGTGCTAACAAGTTCAAGCGCTCTAGTCTGAAGAAGGTGAATAGTCTGAAGAAGGCCTTCTCGAAAAGCAGCATTGAGAAGAAGATCAACAAGATCGTGCCCCAAGAACAGATTGACAAGTTCAAGAAAAGCTTCATCCCCCACCACCCGAAGAGCTCCACGTCCAAAAACTCATCCTTCCATGTCTCTCCAATGACCTTCAAAGTCAAGAAGGTTCGAGATGGAGACCCTGAATCTTCCCAGCAGTCTGAGAGCACACCCAGGAGCCTCAGCGCAGTGGAGGTTCCCAATATTGGAGGACCTGATGGTGAGCTGCCTGTGGCTGAGTTACACTCCCCAAATGAGAAAACAAATGGAGAAGAGCATCACCTTCCCTTAACACCAGGCAGCGCAGATGGAGAGGTGTTCATTTCGCATGAGGGCGGAGATCTGGAAAATGGTCCATCTGTAGCCCTGGCTGAAGAGGAAGTGGATAAAGAAGATGATGACACTGATGAGAATGATGAAAATGGGAAGGAGGAGGAGGAGAAAGAGTCAGGACCTGCTAAAGAAGCGCCTGCATCTGTGCCGTCGACTGAAGCTGCTGTTGGGGTCCACACTTAAATGTAGTTGTGTTTCTAGCCCTCTGACTTCAATTTACTTTTGAGACTTTGAGAAGCATAGTTACTCCCTTGTGCCACTGGTATCTTGTCGCCAAGCTTGTTTAATGCTAGCATGTCTCCTTAAATAACATATCACCCTGAATTAACCCAAAAATATAATGTAACCCATCGTATTAAAATCAGAAATTAAGCATGTTCTTGTAGGAGGAATTTCCATTTAGATTCCATTCTAAATAGAATCTGTACAAAGGCCCAGAGAATGGTACAGCAGTTCAGACCACTGTAACCACAATGATACACCGAAATAGCTATACTTTCCTGTGGGAGCCTGCGAATACCATGAAATTGAACTGAAATGCCTGAACTCTCACTCCTATCTCTTTTTTTTTCGTCTTTGTGTAGGAGAGGCAATGTGTGTGCCAATCTGTACTTTGTTATGCTGGAGTCCAGACTCTATTCTGCCAATGTACATAAGATTTAGTATTACCTCGCTTACAATAAAATAATATGAGAGTATTATGCCTTTTGGAAACACTGTCTGATTTTTCAGTGATAGTAGTATGATGCAAATAGTATAGAGTAGACCATTTATACCTGGTATCAAGATGTGTCGTAGTTCATCAATGCTAAGTGAACAATGCTAAATACAGAGGCCTGTACACTGAACCTGGATTGGCTGTCTAGGTAGTTGCTTCAGTTTCATTTGCACCAATCTTGGGTTTTAGGTAACATGAAGGCAGCTTGACTTTAATACTCTTTGTTGCTATAGTATTATGGAACAACTGAGCTGCCTTTGTGGTATCTAAAACCCCTTTATTCATGGTACAGGCCCCAGGTCTAAACTGAGTCTGAAACATTATGAGCTTGTCAACATTTGACCACTTTTAGATGGTCGAAAAAGCATTTGACCAAATTGCATACATACTGTTGACACAAATGTGGTCATCTAAAATAATATGTTTGGTTTTAAAGTGAAAAATGCAAAAAGAACACATAATAGGAGAGTTTGGTGTAATTTCCAGCCATCAAAACACACATGAAAAATGCTTATCTCTGTATGATTTTTCCTTTTGCATTCATACAATATCAGAAAAACCTATACATCTGCCCAAACATCCATACTGTAGATTCCCTTAAAGCAGAGATGCCCAAACTAGGGCCCACGGGCCAAAGTTGGTAACCCTTGATCTGGAAAGTGAGGGAGAATGATGATATATGTGATATATATGATCCATATACCAGCACACTCCTTTTTAGGATATAAAACAGACAAGTCCAAAGAAAAGAGATAAAATGGTGACAATAGTTTTATTTTTAACTTTTATGAAAATATTTTGTAGCAGTCCACCTCGATGTTTGAATATGTATCTAAATGAGGTCTGAGAGTGGTAGGAAGTGTTTACAAAATTTCTGGGGAAAAGCCAGCACAACTGACTGCCATCTCCATGGCAACCTTGCCAGCTACCAACAACTCTCCAATTACTGCTCTAGTGCATAGCCAGGGCACACAAACACACAACCTAATAACTACAAGTGTACAGTGAAGCAGAAGTATCTGTGTGTTGTCAAACATTCTATACTGCTGATCTAACAACCTCACATTCTCCTTGACTTTTAGATGATTCAGCAATGAAATAAGTTCTCAGACCAGTATACTTCACATTTTGTTAGTGGCTAAACTTTTAAACTAAACTAAAAGTCTTCCCCTTACATCTATCTCATGCTAAACAGTACAAACACACACACACACACACACACAGCAGGTGAAGAAGGTGCATTCCTGGGCTTGATGGATGACTTCTCTAAGCTTCATTTTCCACTGACTGGAAGAAGAAGAGGCGGGAAAGGATTGATTGTTTTCATGGGTTAGCTGAGGTATGGGGAACCCGCATATGTACAGGTGTGCTGTCCTGCCCACAGGCCTATGTCTTCCCTCGGAGCAGACTGTCTCATGCTGGTGTGGCGACACACTTTGCCAGAAAAGCATTATAAAACAACTTCAGGAGCTTAGCTTGAGCGTGGTGCAGTTTGTTTACAACAATGAACAGCGTTATCCAGAAAAACATGTGCAATTCCTAAACGATGATGTGCTAGTTAAAGGAGTTTTGTGTGCCTATAAAACCCTGTTCTTCTTTTGTGTGAAATATGTGAGTTAAGATGAATTGCTTATTTTGACAGAAAACTTCACGGTTTCAACATCAACCACATGTGGGTTTGGTAAGTGGTCAGAAATCTTTCTGGCTCTCAGGTAGACTGAGGAGTCAGGTTACACGTGCTGTGTATTGTTGAAGGATTATTGCAGTACCGAGTTGACAATTTACACTGACCGTGTGAAACATTTGCAAGAGAAATTAAAGATGCTTTATGGATAATAAAGAGAAGATGCCTCACAATGTTTTATACCTTGCCTAACACAGATTGCTTTGTAAAAAAAAAATAATGAAAGGGTTTTGAAGCGAATGCAGTGCAGAATGTAGGTCCAACTTACATGCACTTCCAATCATTTTAATTGCCAAAACTTATTATAGTTATTCTAGGTTTACTTGAGTATATATTTTTTTTCAAAAGGTCATTAACATTATTTTAATAGTCGCTGAAAAACACAGGCAAAATATATTTTATTCTTATTTAGGGTCTAGCCTAACTTGGTAGTTTTGACATTTTTAGCATTTGTTGGATGCTGTCTCCACCGTGTGGCCAAATGTCGTATGTCAGTTTTTTTAACTCCCTTCCTTATATTCTTATAATTCTCTGAAAAAAAGATGAAATCGTTTTTTTTTTTTTGTATTTATATTTAGTAATTGCATTTGCGCTTGAATTGTATTATCCACATGAAGTTCATCTGAACACGCTGCTAATGCGTTTTTTTTTTTTTTTTTGTTATCTAATACAAAGGTACAATTGTGCTTTTGTTGTATTTAAGTGATCAAAGAATTAAAGAAACAATTTAATGAATAAAAATACAAATTATATATCCATGTCGTCTGCTGTGTAGATAGATGTATCTATATACAGTTTTGGTGTAAGTAAATAATGGCGTCACGGTGGCCGAGAGGTTAAGGCGTTGGACTCGAAATCCAATGGGGTTTCCCCGCACAGGTTCGAATCCTGTTCGTGACGAATTTCCTTTTCGTTTTTGTGAGCCCTAGACCTCAATAAAATTAATATTGCTGTTCTGCTGTAAATCCAAGATATAATAATGCATATTTATAATCAACAATAAGCTGAAATAGTGAGAATTCCTTACTGTCTATATATACCAGTACTGTTTGCACATTGACTCAGAAAGCAGATGTGAGGATATAATGATATGTACTTGTCTATATAGCCTTTAAAACATTTTAGATGTTTTTATATCTGAGGGCAAAGCGTTTAAACGACTGTTTTTGATATACAACTGGGTTCATACAGACCACAGCCCTTAAAATACAGCAAAATATAGAAAATATGTTTAATTGCCAGCACTATTGGATTACTATGGAGGGTGATGATGCAACCCAAATACCTTTGGAAATATTTGTGAACGTCTAATCAAATCAAATTACACAACGTCGACAATCGTACAAGGAAATGGAGTGTGGTTATTTCCTATCCATGTGGACACATTCTTCACCTCGTCCAATCAGCATGAGTTCAATGTAACAAGAACACGGTAGAAACCAACATTTCAGTTTATACAGCGTTAGATCCCATGTAATACTGACGATGTTGTATAACAAAGGGTGAATTATTTCCACAGTCTGTTCCTGCATACATGCGTTTACTAGACTGGATTTTGTGCATTTAACTGCAACAGCGCATCTCTGAACACCCCCACGAAACAGTGAAATGGCACATTCGGGAGAATTTAAAGAACTGAACACACACTGGCACAGATCAGACGCTTTGTTAGTGAGGGAGAGACGGATAGCACTGTGAAATAGAGAGTTCCCCTCTTTTGCGACATTTGTTTTATTTTGTTTGTTCGTAGGATTGCTGTGCTTCACACGTAGAATACATGCTTTATCAACTTCAAAGGCCAATAGGAAGTTTCGAACTGCTCATAAGGCATAAAAAGTTAGGCAGCTACAGTTATCTCGGCTGACATCCGTTGTAAATTGATCTGAAGTCTCGTCGATTTAGCGTTAAATGTGGAGAAGACACGTAATGAATGATTTTCGAGAGGAAGATGAAATGAAGAGATGCGAGTTTAGTAGTTTGACCAGCAGTGTGTGTGTAACTGTATTCACTGACACCGTTTTAAACGCAGCCCGCATAATAACCGGCATCTTAATGTAAAGCGTCAATTTTAACTGCTGTTTCCTAACTTGACGTCGTGTATTGATTGTGTACGTTAGGCTAGCCAAAAGACCGTACAAATTCATCTGGATGCTGGACATTTTAATCAGTGACCGACTTGAAGCGAAGTCTTGAGTTAGTTTTAAGGTGTAGAGCCGGATGAACTCTAAAATGTCCTTAAGTAAAACTAGCTGAGTGTTTTTATGCTAATAACTAGTAAGTTTTATTCGTCGAGGAGGAAATATTTCCCCTTTTTACGTCCATTCCTTTAACGTTAGCTCGATGGCCAAGTAACGAAAACAAACTGCCTCCGATGTGAAGCTAGAAACACTTCGGCCTTTCTTAAAGGATCTCACAACCCAAATTTATTTGCCAAGTAAAGTTTATTTAGCTAACAAACAACCCACTCAGAGCACATATTTAGTTTTAGATCGAGAAATCCTCTCACACGGCTGTGGTTTCGCTAGCCAGTGCGCTAGCATCCGCCTCAGCTCTCGGAAATGTCGAATATCTCCAACGAAGCTGTGATCTTGATTAAAGATGTAAAACCCGGATCGAAAAACCTTAATATCGTCTTTATAGTTTTGGAGATCGGTAAGTGGAGATCGGCTGCTGTGTCCCTCACGACCGTGAGTTAGCACGAGCTTAGCTAATTCCTTTCAGCTAACATTGAGGACTAACATATCTAACATTGCGCTCGTCTCCTGTGTTGCTTTGTGCTCCGCGTAGCTTTGATTTTCACACATCAGCTGCCGATTAACGCAGTTATGTCTGTGTGTTTTAGTAGTTTTGGAACGCTTGAGATTTGACACTGAACTTTGCTGTGCACGCGCAGGTCGGGTGACGAAGACAAAGGACGGGCACGAGGTGCGCTCGTGTAGAGTGGCGGATAAGAGCGGCAGCATCGCCATCTCTGTGTGGGATGAGCTGGGCAGCCTCATCCAGCCCGGGGACATCATCCGCCTCACGAGAGGGTATGAGACGCCTCTTTACACTCTTGCTTTTATTTACCCCTCACTGGGTTGTCAGTAGATTGGCAACGTGCTTGTTCCACTTGTCTTCCTGTAGGACGTCACCAGTATCAAATATGTATGTGCAAAGAAAATTGTTCTGATTTGGCTATACAATTTTGTGTCTAGGTATGCTTCAATGTGGAAAGGGTGCCTTACACTGTATACTGGACGAGGAGGAGACTTACAGAAAATAGGAGAGTGAGTATTAAATACAGCCCTTCAAGAATATAATCGTTTGACATTTTCATGAGGATTTTATTTCTCTGCATTGAAAATAATTGTCTACCTGGCACATAAACAAATTGTTCTTTACCCTTTGTCAGTAATATAATGTACAAAGTGCATTAGTGACTGGCAACTTTTGCAGCAAGTACTGGCTCATGGCATTAAAAGAAAAACCTTAGTACATCTAGTCCTGCATGGCATTGTGTGTGTGTGTGTGTGTGTGTGTGACAACAAATCATTGGCTGAATCTGTAGAAACATATATGCAAATGTTTATTGCATATGTTAACAAATACTTTTGAGAGCATGGGGAAGACAGTGTTTCGAGTGACTTCTGAATATCTGCTATGGCACATTTTGTGGTGATTCAGCAATGACTGGAGGTTATCATGTGTATTTCTTTATGAATTCTACTTTATAAACCCTTTTTCTTAAGTAAATCTAGAAGTCTCAATTTTATTTCCAAGCTCTATATATATATATATATATATATATATATATATATATATATATATATATATATATATATATATATATATATATATATATATATATATATACGCATGACAGCTCTTCATTAAACAATTATATATATATATATATATATATATATATATATATATATATATATATATATATATATATATATATATATATATATATATATATATATATATATATATATATATATATATATATATATATATATATTGTTTAATGAAGAGCTGTCATGAGTGCCACCTTTTGCTATCAATGTTTGCTCAAAATATTTTTGGACTGAAAATTGGTCTTGGTGGGATTTCTATTAATGAAGGTTTGACAATAATAATCACACTAGCCTGTGCAAAAGCATGTTCCAGTAGACAATAGTGCCAGCAACACTAACGCCATGGTTTTTGATTTTACTGGGACTGCATGAACTGATAACATGTGCGCCTTTAAAATATTCTGCCAAATACATGATTGTAAAAAAAAAAAGAGACATTCAGAAGCAGGTTTCCATGTTGTTGATCGAAGCCGTCATGGTGTAATGTCTTTTACAGATTCTGTATGGTGTATTCTGAGGTTCCAAATTTCAGTGAGCCTAACCCTGAGCTGCTAGCACAAGCTAACCAACAGAACAAGACGGTGAGCCCAGTGTTCCTGATTATGCAAAATTGCACTTCAATGTGTAAACTTTCGTCAATGTGCAGAATCATCTGCATGCCTAAATTTGCTTCAGTTATAGTGGAAAACATTAAAATGAGGTAGTGTGTAAATCCAGCTTTAGCCTTTGTTTAGAATCACTAATTCTGAATGTGACTAGCAAGAATTTGGTTTCACTTCTGCTACACATGCAAATACAGAGTTCTATTTTAAGCCGTGAACAACATGAGCTTTGCTGGTTTATTATTAAAGACCATGACATTTATCTTTCATCCTCTTGACAGGGTAAAGAACAACGTGGAAATTCTCCACCAAATCAAAATGCAGGTACTCCTGCGCAGACAGGTGAGTAAATATGGCTAATACTTCACACAGTCTGTCCAACTAAGGTGTGACAGATGGTAATTTTGTAGCACTAGCATAACGGTTTTGATTCTGGAGCAGTTCAATCTCAGGAACTGGAGTTCCTGGTTTTTTATTTAATTTAAAGAATACTGCAAGCTGTTTCTAATAAGTGTCACAACACAAAGGGCACAGATTTACCCACATCAAAGTTTAGCTTGAGGGTAAATGGGTAGATTTTTTTTTTTTTTTAACTTTACCATCTATTTTTCTGAAAGTGGTGTTTGATTAATATTTAAATGTACAGCATGCTTTCATTTTAAAACAAATCACTAATATATCATTGCCACAGTCCAATGGTAGTTCAAAGGTGTTTATCTGTGGGAGTAAACCTTTCTGTAACATTCACTTTGACAAATTCTCAAACTGCCAATTTTAATTTAGGTATAACTTATTTAATGTTACCATTTTTGTTCTTCAGGTGAAGTATAACAGGGCCTTAAAACATATTTTGTTTCCTCTACTGGTCGCTCTGTACAATTTGTTTATCTAAAATATTGAAATTGTGTTCCAATCAGGTAATGGAACTGTGCCAGTGTTTTCCAATAACAATGCTGCACCTGTGGCACGGGATCCCAACTTTGGGGCTTCAGGAAGACCAAATGGGCGCTCTCCAGGCAACGGACCACCCCCAGTGACCGCAGGGGCACCCCCTGCTCCACCCAAACCCTCAGTCACCATTAGCAATGGCAGGGACCCAAGAAGGGCTTCAAAGAGATGAGACTTCAAAACCACTTATATGTCCCCACTTCTTTCTAAAATTCCCCCACAGACCATACCTTACAGAACACAAAACAATACTGCCAAAAGATACGAGGTTTAATGCTACAGTTTTGCCACATGTGCTTTTGTTATTTATATAGTATGGTTATTTGTTTCACACAAGTTTAGAGTTCAACTTGTTTCAGTTAAGGTTTGGCTTTTTTTTTTTTTGCCATTTTAAGTGCCGATACGGTGGCCCACAACTTCTTCCTCTTCCCTAAATGTGTTAAACTATACACCCTACTTGAACACTCGATGCACTTTCTTCTCTTAATTTATCATGAATGCATTGCCATGCAATTCAGGAATGATTAACTGCTGTTGGAAACTTGGGAATGAACTTCAAAGTGATTGATGACTACATGGGCTCTTCCCTTTACTCCTTGGCCAAAAACAAATTACCAGAAGTGACCGTGTGAAAAGAGAGGTGATGGTTTGATAGAACTATTAGAATTATTTAATTAGGAATAAATCAAGAACAAAATATTGGGAAACTGATCCCTGTGGTGGTTGCAGATTTACTTGACCATTTCAGTGCCATCTACAATGACTACGACCTGATTTCTATATAGTGCAATGGGACTACACTAAAATATTCTGCATACTCTTATACTGGAACACCACCATGTATGATTTGTAACCTAGATGTTTATTTGCTTATCTATGAAATAGATTTATTGGGAAGACTTGACCATGCCGTTATAGATGTATTTCTTTTGGTCCAGTAGTTCAACTCCTGCATCTAGCCAAAGTGTTGTTTTTCTTGCTTTCCAGTTCACATGAGAGCCTGTTTTGTTTGTAAATATTTGCACATTTTATAGTCTGTCACCCCACTTTGTGTTCACACTTGAAAATGATATGCAGATGAAATATAGTTTGTCAAGACAAGTTCAGGTTTAAAAAAAATATAATTAAATGTGTATTGAAAAATGTCCCACCTGACGATGACCGTTAAAGGCTGAAGAAACCTAACTAGTTCTACCCACACAGGTGATCTGAAGATGTTGTGGTCTTAATAAGATCCTTTTCGTTTAGCACTTGAACAAACATGGATCATTATACCAGGTAAAGTATGTTACTGGGGGTTGCAATTAATTATCCAAAAACAGTTGAATACCATGCATATTTATTGTGCTATACAATTATTTGAGTTCATATTTTAAGATCTTTGCTTTTTATTTAGATTTTTTTGCCCAGTTCATGTATTTGCGATTAGTTTGCATACAGTAGCTGCAAATTATATTAAACCAGTTAGCCTGGGAAAATGTCAGGAAAAAGTATTTTTCTAGTTGCACTTCTATGATGAATGTTTTCATAATGTTTGTGCACATGAAACAGTGTTTACCCTTGAAGAAGATTCACACCAATGGTTATCACACTGATGTCTTATTACAAGCTTTACAATTTGGATCTTGCAGCATAATATAAGAGGGTTTGTCATTTTATGTAAAATATCTTTAGGTTAGAGCAGCCTACTTACTATCTGTTCAGAAAAAGTTATGGTAGTGTTGCAGCAGTTTAAAGTGTCTGCTCTGTGTTTTTGTAAATTGTGAAGATTGGATGATAAGGGGTTAGTGTTTATAGCTAGATCTGTTTCAGTTATAGCTGTATAGTGCCATCTGGATGACATTTTGAGAGAACTGATGCAACACAAGTGAAGTTTAAATGGCAAAGACATGGAATCTACATACATTATAATCACTTGCAGTCTTTATGAATAAGGCTGCCTCTGACAATATTGTCAAATACCTACTGTAGGTATTGTTTCAAATGGAAGCATAAATATTCAGGTCAGAAACCCCTTTTATCTTGAGCTCAATCAAGCTCAAACTTGTATTGAATGTTTTCAAAACCTGTTCTATCAGAATGTTTGTTCCACTTAAATTATCAAGGAAGTTAATCTCAGCGGCTTGTGAAATTAGTTTTCCTATTTCTCTCTGTACTTGCATGTCAAAATACTTATTGCATTTTTGTAATAGCGTGTAATTTAAGGGATAGTTCACACAAAATTGTAATTTTGCCATTATTTACTCATCCATGACTTATCGCTTTAAAATGCTTAAGTCATACTAGAAGATTACTCTCGCAATGTCAAGCAGCAATGGCCTAATTAGTTTTTGTATAATTATACAGACCTACCAGTACAACATTGTCTTCACATTAGGAGTGAACCCAAATTGCAGCGTTATAACATTTATATTATTGAAATGCAGCAATAAAATATATATCCCAACTATTATTACATATTAGCAGTTACCATGCTACTGAGCAGTTAAGGTACTCAGTATTTAGCATAGTTACCCTATTTTGATCCAATTCCTATTGTTTATATTGATCATGAGAAAATTATATTTGAAGTAAGATCAGATCAAATCATAATAGCATGAATGGTTTATTTTAAAGTTTGGGTGAAATATTAAATGAATACTATGGTGATTTACAATGATCATGCCCTCTTAGTGTTCCGCATTTTGTGGAACACAAAAGTTTTTGAGGACATTAGTCGAATGTGAAGTCAAAGGCAAAAACCAGTATTTGGTGCCAGTATTCTTCAGTATATCTTTTTTGTCTTCCACAGAAAAAGTCATAAAGGTCTGGAATGACACATGGGTGAGTAAATGATGCCATTCATTTACTGTAAAAAGCTCCACAATCACCTGATTAATAATAAATGATGTCAGTAATATTTTTCTATCAGCTTAAGTCGATGATGATGTGCTATTGTTTTGCACATTATCAGTGTTGAAAGGTTTTTTTTTTTGCTTCACATGTGCACACGTCGCAGCTCTTTCCAGAACTCTCCAATGCCATTAGAGATGGCTCCTTCTGCCAGTCTCCGGCACTCACGTGGGGTAAATCCCACCAGGGCTGTACCTTTATAGTCACTCCATGGTGTTTAACCAGTTCTGCTACACGTGCAGTGATTAGTGAGGCTGGAGCATGGCAGAAGGTTTGCCCTCCAATGCTGAAGTTCGGCCACTGCTCCTCACCATGAGATGAAAAAGATGGAGGACTACCATGAACACTCTCCACATTGCAAGCGATCTCCACAGCACCTTCATGTGGCAAGGCCATGACCTGAACTCCAGGGATGCCACCAGGACTGGATTCGCGGATTGCTGAAGCCACACTACGGCCCAGGGCCAGATCCTGGGTATCAATGGTTACATTACAGTTCATGACGTAGGGACTCGCTCCAACACCTGCAGAACAAACACTCTGATTTACATTGATTATAGAGGTTCAAACTGATGATTGAAATTATGGTGAGATAAACTTTTTTTTTTAAAGGGATAGTTCACACAAAAATGAAAACACTAGCACCAATTACTGGCTTTCACACAGTTTCAAACACATAAGATTTCATACAACCCCCAAACACAAATTAGCATTTAAGTTTTATATATGTAAACTTTCAAAAGGAAAAGTTCTCAGGTTTTATTAAAAAATACATAATTTGGGTTTTGAAAAAATAAATAATGTTGCCATTTTTAGGTGAGGGTGGCACAGTGGGTAGCACAGTCACCTTACAGCAAGAAGGTCGCTGGTTCGAGCCTCGGCTGGGTCATTTGGCATTTATGTGCGGAGTTTGCATGTTCTTGTGTTCACATAGGTTTCCTCTGGGTGCTCTGGTTTCCCCCACAGTCCAAAGACATGCGCTATAGGTGAATTGAAACTCTAAATTGGCTGTAGTGTATAAGTGTGAATGACAGTGTATGGTGTTTCCCAGTGATTGGGTTGCAGCTGGAAGAGCATCTGCTGCATAATACATGTGCTGGATAAGTTGGTGGTTCATTCCACTGTGGCAACCCCTGATTAATAAAGGAACTAAGCCAAAAAGAAATGAATGAATGAATTTTTAGGTGAACGATTCTTTTAACAAACAATGACCTTTTCTGCAGGTGTGGTTTTTAAGTACGTTAAACCAAAAACGTGACAAACTGTAAATACTTTGAGAAAGGAAACTGCACTGAATCAAATCAAACATTTTAGCACAATATAAACTTAATTAAACACAATTAAAACTTACAAGGGTATTGTAAATATATACAGCAATATAAATAAGTACAAATGTACATAAAATAACTGTAGTCCAATCACTTTATCAATTCAATCGTATTATAATGATTATCCTTCAACATTTACATTATGCTGATAGTTAAAACAAAAGCATAAAGTGTACTACCATCCATGAAAATGTATTGAATTTTTCCTTCCGAACCCTGCTTTCATGCTCTGTTATGTGCTGTGATGCAAATCTTTTTTTTTTTTTTTTTTTTTACATAAATCTGTTCTATGTTTTTGGATTGCAGATTTAAAAAAATAACCTGTAATGCCGTATCTCCTTGTGGGCTGAGAACCAATATCTGGCTTGATGTCTGACACATTCAAGACCTTTCTGAACCAGCCGATCTCCTTCCTCCTCTGTGCCAGACCTCGATGCTGAGGAGAATCTGCCCAGCCAAACAAAAAGGCACTGGTACCTGCTACTCGTTCTGTCAGAGCCAAGGCCAATGCTAAACAGAACAGAAAACAGCGACTGAGGTAAATATAGACGATGACAAAAAGACTTGATATCATTTAGATTTAAACGGCCAAAATCTAAATTCTTAAAATAATATTCATGTTATCATTAACAAAGAATTATATAGTTATAGGTTAAATTAATACAAATATTAATAAGTTCAGCACAAAATATCTCACCCAGAAATAAATATTCTACAATTTACTTTCATTTGACTCCAGTGGGTTCTGGTTATATTAATTTTGTTGTTGTTTTTCCATTTGATCATTGTTCGGTTGTTTATGCTGCGTTAGTATTTTTCCCACTTATTTAAGATTATATAGATTTAAGATTACACTGTAATCACTGCAGTACTCTGCAAACTCTTGATTCAGAGAACACATTTTTTGAGCTCCTACATGTCCACATACCCTGGGCTTCTTCTCCACAATCCTGGAGTACAGCCTCTTCCCCCAGTGGATAGAGAGGCACCAGATCCACTGCGCCCATGCATGGGTGGATGCCCTCATGGACATTCATGTCAATCAGAGAACATGCACACTCACAAGCAGACAATACAGCCTCCCCTGAAATCACCAACAACAGTGAAGAATAGCCTCGTTTGTACCCTAACTTATGAGACTGTTTTCCTCGGCTACTATTAAAAATGACTGGAAGAACGAGCAAGCAACTCACTTATGAGCTCAATGTTTGCAACAACAGTGATGACGGAGCGGTTGTAGTCAGAATCATTGAAGATGTTCAGCACTGTGACACCTTCCCGCTTTTCTCCTTATGAATGATGGAGCCGGACCATTTGACACAAGAACAAGACAAAATAACTCTGAGTTTGATGAATTATCAAAATAGTATTGAAGGTAAATTTAATGGTCTCAAAACATAAACATGGTCTAACCCTGTGTGTCAGTGATGGCAGATCTGGCCACTGTCTCCACCAAGTCTTTTCTTCGGGCTTCAGAGATGTTTAAAAGGCATGCAACCAGTCGTCGACCAAGAGCTGAGCAGGACATCCTTTAAAAAAACAGAAATATTTACACCTCCCAGGCCTTAAGATCCAAAACCAGACACTCAGTCAACTCAGGGACTCCTAGAATGACAAAAAGAGAGCTTAATTCTCGTTAACACCTTAAAATAACAACAATGTAACGTTATTAGACAATGTTTAAATAGTAAAAACTTCAAAGAAATGAGTCATTAAGTTAAGAGCTGTGCAAGTTGATAAACAACATATTGATTAGTTCAAAGTTCCTTATACTCGGAGCTACGACAATGATCTACTCGAGATAAATGTTCATCTTTATTTTTTAAATAGCTCATTTGTTACCACACACAACACATTTATACTTGCCTGTCGTGCACTAGTCTCCAGAAGTAGCACACGCTTTCACCTTACAGCTGTTTCCGCTAGCGACGTCCGATTACTGAAAGAATCGTTTGATATTGAGTCGATTCTTTTAAACGAATCTACTGGACTATTTCACGACACCTTTCTAACAAAGGCTTTCCCAATTTTCTTAAACATCACAAAACATGCATACATTTGAATGCAAATCAAGCAAAATATGCCTTCGGATTCAAATAGGTTTTTATAATTATATATAGTTTTGTATTTTTTTCTTTGACTCAACTGGTTTAAAATTACCGACCGAGTCAAGATACCAATCACCAGTTTCAAAACTTTTGAAGTTGAAAAGAAATATTAGTTTGGAACTTTGAACAGAACATGGCTCTGTCGCATTAATCGCTATAATAATATTGTACCTGTGCAGTCGATCCAAGTATGTTTTAAACCAGCGGTTCACGAATGTGGCTCTGCGCATGCGCGTCAATGACGCTCCCGTAAAGTGCCTCTCGGCGGCGTTTAATATAAACAATATACGTACATCTGTCAATATTTCATTAACCTGAAACATTAGGTTTATTTTATTCCGCAAGCACAACCGCCGAATACTTGAAACGCAAGACAACCGTTTGGATCATGTGGCGCTATTTTTTGCCCTGGTTTTGCTGTGATGGCTTTGATAACGCCACATAATCTCCGTGTTTATGGGAAGTATCCGATCAGTTGTGGCGTGTTTATCGCTAGCCTCTGTAGCGAGGAAAATGACCACCGCAACGGGGCTAAGCGTCTCCGGGACATCTTCTGCTGCGCCCGGGCTGCTCCGCCTCACTTCAGTCCCCGGCTACGACCAAAACCGTGTCAATGATGTTCTGCTCGTAAGACCCGCCACGCAAACCCAGAGACGATGCGACAATGACACTCAGAACCTGCAGGATGGAAATGACCACGTCGTGTTCTTTCCCGGAGACATTCAGGTCGGTGCATGTTATAATAATCATGGACCTCAAATGACTAAAGCCAATTGATACAAGTACGAGTGGACTGAATATCTATATTTAGTGTTTGATTACAGACGATCAAAACAGGCCCAAGGCATGACAAAAACATGCGGAGAAACCGCGTTTAGTACTTACACAGAGATGTCAGTGTCACGCGGTGTCTGTATTTCTGAAGAGATGCTCAGATTACCATGTTTACATTCATACCGTTTTACTCTTGTCATTCCGTTTTTGATAGCAATGAATGTAATGTATGTAAATGGAAATCTAAATAATGGCCATTATTTGATGTTAAAGTATAACTAACGTGAACTAGGTATAAACAACTTTTGCACAGCATTTTAAAATCAATTCAAAACTTACTAATGCATTATTAAAATACAAAGTTGGGTTAACATTAGTTCATGCACTGAGTTACTATAAACTAACCACGGACAACTTTATTCTCCCTAATGTCAACAAAGATCAATGATTACAGTAATGTACTTTTCACTGTTTGCTGATATTAGTAAATACATTAGCCAAAATTAACAAACTAGTGTACATTCTCAACAACTATTAAATATATCTAAATAAACCGCATTTAGTTTATTATTATTCATTTTTATTATAATTCAAGACATTCTCAATTACTTTTCAGCTTAGCTATATTTTGATTAATCATCTTGTGCTTTGCTTGATTTAATGGCAGTTATTTGAGAACGCCTCATAATAAAAAGTGTAAGTTGATATTTCATCGTTTTTTTTATGACAGCTAATTATCAGCACAAAACATGATCATGACAGACATGTAATATTCCTGAAGGAATCATGCTAACGGAAAAATGGAAAGCCTGGAATATTACTGAAATTAAAAAAACTATTTCACAGGTCATGGAGTTTACTAACGAAATAAATGTTGTCTAGTTATGTGCAATTGTAAAAAACATTCATGAGTGTATGATTTGATGAATGTAATCACAGTTTTAAATAAGCTAAATAGAAACGCTGTTTTTATATACGTTTAAAGGCCAAATGAATAGCCCTCCTGTCAAATTTGAGTACTTATCCAAATATTTCCCAAGCGCTGTTTAATGGACCAAAGGAATTTTCACAGTATTTTCTATAATAGATTTTTGTCTAAGGAAAGTCTTGTTTTGTTTAGTTTGTCTGAAATAAAAGCAGTTTTTATCGTTTTAAAACCATTTTTATGGTCAATAAATATCTCCTTAAATATGGTTTTTGATCAGTTGTCTACAGAACAAACCACTGTTGTACAATGACTTGTCTAATTAACCTAACCTGCCCAGTTAACACAATAACCTGGTCAAGTCTTTAAATGCTCTTCAAGCTGAATGCTAGTGTCTTGCAAAATAACAAGAAAAATATGATGAACTCTCATTATGGCAAAGACAGAAGAAGATAGTCAAATCAATGACAAGAATTAGTTAAAAATGTGTTTAAAAATCTCTCTGTTACGCTGCACTTGGAAAATATGTGGAAACGAAATTTCACAGGAGTAATCATTTTGCCTTCAACTGGATATAATATCTATCTCTGTCCCTGGTGCCTCTTCAAATGCATCATCTCATTCTCATCCAGAACTTCCAGCAGGAAATGGCCCTCCAGCCTGATGCCGCACCGTGGCAGTGCTGGAGTCTGGAGCGTGTTGGCTTCACCCTGGCCCACCGCTTCCCCGGCTGCCACATCTGGATCATCCGCGCTTCTCAAATGTACCTACACAAGTTCAGCTGCTATCAGAACTTTGTAGAGAGCAACTTATTCGGTGCACCAGAACATTCTGCAGACTACGGAGCCATTCGACACCTGAGGGCACTGCTAGGACACAGCATGCAGCAGGCAGGTCTGCCAAATCATTTACCCCCGCTTAGTGGCACATCCACCCCTGGCCCTCTTCCTGCCGGTTTCTCCCTGACCATAGTGGGCTTCAGTAAAGGATGTGTTGTCCTCAATCAGATGGTGTATGAGCTGGCCGGAGCCCGAGCCAACCCAGAACTCAAGTTGTTTTTGGACAAGGTGTCTGCGCTGTACTGGCTGGACGGAGGACACCCTGGCGGCAGCGAGACCTGGGTGACCGATAAGTGTGCTTTGGGAGCGCTGGCGTCCAGCGGGGTGGCTGTTCATGCTCATGTTACTCCATATGAGGTTCGAGACCCGATGAGGGCGTGGGTCGGGCGAGAACACCGGCACTTCATCAAGACTCTGGAGGATCTGGGTGCCTGTGTGAGCCACAAACTGCACTTTGAGGATGAGCCGGCATCCATTGACAATCACTTCCGGGTCATTCAGGAGTTCTGACCCTTCTCAAATCATGCTTCAACTATAGTCTTAACATGAAGATGGCTTTCTGTTGCACTTATATTTCATTCGTTTTGGGTTTCTATTAGTTTTAACCATAACAATTGAAGCTTCTGGGCAAAAAAATGAAGATAATGTGATCCACATGTTGGGTCAACATATTGATTATTCTTAGACACACAAATGAAGACATTTGATCCTCTATGAAATGTCCAGGTGGCCAAAACTCCAGATCAAAAATGTTGTGAAGCTACTGTAAAATGATTCTATATAATGGTGGATTGTTCAGCTGATGCACTTAATTTTAACATTTAGTAATTTCATAGTCTGAGATTTCATCACATGGACTTTCAATGGAGGGATCTTAAAAAGCAAAATACTTTAATTTGTCTTGCGACACTCTGATAATTTTATATTGTGAACAGGAGAATGACCAAACCTGTAAAAGATTGAACATGCCTGACATTAAGCCTTACTGTTTTTGCTTGTTGCATCTATCTACACGGGCTCTGTCGGACATACTAGAATGCTTGTTTGGCATTGTTAGTTTTGAATGTGGATATGCGAAGTACAACCATTACCTCGTCGTGTATCAAGGGCTCTCTTATCCTGCTAGATAGAAATGAATCTTAAAGTGCTTCATATTAATATAGTTCATTTGTTTTTATGTTGTTTAATAAGCATGGCTTTTCAAGCATGCGTAGCCCTAGATGTGTATGGATACTCTTGAACGCAAAACATTTCCTATACTGACCTTAGTAGTCATGCTACCTAACAAAGGCCTGTAGTCTTATATATCAAGAGAGAAACTAGATTTCTGCAGTATCATATCTACATTGGTTGATTATTACAAATATGTTCAGTGTTTGTGTTCCTTTGGTATTTCTTTCATTTGATTATCAAATCAGATATTCTAGGAATCTTCCATTGAGATGAGTTCTGTTGAGCATTTTCAGTGCAATGATGAAATATTACATTTTAAAATATTTTATTTATTGAGCGCACAACTGTTAGTGCTCTGCCCTAAACAAATCTTTACACGATACTCTAGATGGCGCTCTTTGTTTGAATTATGCTTTATGACTGGATCACATAGAAATGAATATGTGGATTTTGTAATATCCTGAATGTAATGTGCTGAAAGTGCTTCATAGTCATTCCATGCTGATGTAATTTAATAAAAATGACAAAATGTATCATCAGTGATCTCTGTAATTGACTTCTGGAAAAGAGTAAAAGGAGTCTCCCAAAAATGTAAAATTCTGCCCTCATTTACTCACCCTGGTTTAGCGTTTTTTCTTCTTCAGTTAAAAGTTATTTTGATAGATGGTACCGATTGACTACATAGTCATTTCTTTCCCTAATATGAGATGTGTGCCAGCAACCAACATTCTTCAGATCTACTTTTGTGTTCAACAGAAGAATCTCCAAGAGGTTTAAAAGCAGACAAGGGAGAATAAAGTGATGTCATTTTCGAGTGATCTAAGCCATTATTGAAAACATGATCATGAAAAGGGAAGAACACCAGCCCTAATTCTGTTATTTCGTTATTAATATGATTTTCTGTTACCTTTATTTTCACCATCCCTCAGTACAGTGACAGGCAGTTTGCTCTTATAATGTATCAGTCATGGACATTTGAAGAGAAAAATGAGGCACAAGAATTTATTTAAGTCTGACAATTATCAGAACCAGTATTATTTTATTATTATTTTAATAAATCAATTCCATTACATGGTCTTACTTAAATCCAAAATTGGAAAAGTTTGTAATGGATCAAAAATCAACAACAAATTCTATATTAAGGGCACATCTTTTACAACAGCAGACTCTCTAATAAAGGCTTTAATAAAATTCATTTAAATCAGCTGAACATCATTTATTCCAGTACAGAGAACTCAAAATCCACAGAATCTCACTATATCAGTTTTCACTAATCTTGCCTAAAATAAAGAGTCAAGCATGTTTATCCCTAAATGCCTTTTAAAAAGCTTGTCGCAGGTGTTCTGCAAATACCACAGTGACTGTCTAGAAATGCACTTTAAAGCCTGGCCTGTTCTCTGTTGAATTCCAGCTTTAAATACCTCATGGCCCTTAAAAGTTATTGTGGCCGTTTCCCAGGCAAGAAGTAGATTCAAGTTTTCCTTTAAGATGACGGAATACAGTGAGCACACGACCGTGACAAGAGCCTCTCGTCTTAGGAGACAATAGCTCTATTATGATTGCAGACTGGTGACATCTCTGGGAAAGAGCAGACAAACACACACACACAAGCTCTTCACACCTCTTTATGCAGAGAACAATAACTGAAGGCCTCGAGCCACCACTTCTGCAATACTAACATTTCCAGTTCTAACAGCCCTCAACAATATCACAAGAACTCCCTTGGCTAACATTGATTCTTTGCTCTTACACTTTCAGACATGCAGATTTCTGCATTCATTCCAGAATTCACACCCTATACTTTCATCATAACCAAACAATCTGAGCATCATTTCATTTCAACAATACCAGCTGACATTCACTACCCATCTTTTCAAGCCCTACGTATTCCAAGACCATAAATATATCTTTAAAACATTTCCATATCCCACTGAATATGCGTCCCTGTGACCAAAAGCAAACAAATCATTTACTTGAAATAAACCAGGCCTTAAAAAAGAACACCAGACTTTCAATTACTCACATTTTTCTCAATGTTTTGTTCATTAAAAACAGTCAATTCACACAGGAATGGAACAACTTCAGGGTGATCTACCCCTTTAATATTAATTATACACCCACATAAGGTTTAGCGCTGGCATTACACAAGATCAAGTGAGGCTGTGCGGCTCAAGCATAGAGGAAAAACAAATGCGCACAAAGGCACTGGAGAAATAGAAACCGGTAAACTGTGCAGATACAGCTAACCCTGAGAACAAGGCTCGGAATGAACGAGTATTGAAACCTCCATCAGTCAATAACATTAGCTTAAAAACAACTGTACAAGATAACAGAAACCCTGAGCTACCTCAGATTGGTGCATAGATAAATAGTCATTTTAAATGGAGGAATATCATAGATCATCACAGACTCGGAGACATTAGGCGCCTGCTGTGTGTCAATGCTAACGTTGCTTAATAACGGTTTATTATACAATACATTGACAGTAAAAAAGGAAATATTAAAAAGATTTTTTTTTTTTTTTAAAGGCAACAGATTCATTTAATTTAATAAATCTAACACCATTACAAATATTTTCTGATATTTTAATCACGCAGACAAAGATGGTTTAAGTGCCTTCCTGCATTTCTTTAGACGTTCTTTAGGAAGTTTGTGACCAATACGAACACATATTTGTGTAATCCAGGGTGTGTGTGCTGAGTCACACTGTTACGGAGCCCACTTATGCGTCAATGCCACAAGAAAGATGATGTTGTGAGACAAAAGCACACCCATGCTGAGAGGGCATTCCTGTAGTCTCTCTAGGTGCCTAATCAGAAATCCAGAACTCCCTCTTACACTGACACACATTAAACCAACACTCACATCCTCCTTTAAAGCAGAATTAAAGGGTTGGATCACCCCAAAATTGTAATTCTGCTATTTACTCACCTTGTTGTTTCAAACTATAAACATTAATAAAGATGCTCTGAAGGACTGCAGAGATTTCGGTTCCTCCACTGAAAGTCTATTCAGCCGATTTCAAAATCATTCAGTAAAGATGCTAAAGAAACAGCTTGGTCAAAGTCTTCTAAAGAGATGACAGATCATGGGTGAACCAATTTGATTTGAGATAAGCAAAATGCTTGACTGATGTGGGAGAACCAATAAGGATCGTTCTTGCTCGTCATGCCAGAATTTCAACAGCAACCAATGAAGTTTGTTTTGATCTGTTCAAGTCCAATATTTGTATGTGATTAAAAAAATCTCTTCATAATAAAGTGATCATGTCTCTGGAGAAATAAAAAACATTCAATTCACAGGAAGTAAAAAAAAAAATTCATAAATTAATCGTTTTTGGAGTTTTGGGTGAAGAGATTTAAGCAATAGAGTCTGTCAGAGTTAAAAATGAAAACTTGCTATGGATTTGAAACAACAAGGTGAGTAAAAGAAGCCAGAATTGTAATTCTGGGGTGAAGTGACCCTTTAAAACCTCTGGCACTCCTGAGCACTCCTACTTGTGCTTAAGTGCAGTAATCGAATCAGGGCTAAGAGCCCTCAGGAAATAAAATCAATAGTGAATATCAATTAAAATAGACAATATGTTCAAATTAATAATTTAAAATGCAAACATGACATGAAAAAAGCTCATCTTGAAACAGGACAGCAACATAGATATTTAGATTCTCACTATTATAATTTACACCAGATTTTGCCCTTTTTTGAAATAATCATCTTTGGTCAACCAAAGGATGGTGAAAGCTTTAGGACAGAAGCATGTTTGCTGGTGCTGTGTGGGCCAATACTTGAGCCAGCAAAACAAGGGCCACAAATGTGACAATGCTATATAGTGCAAGCGGGTTTCCCTTTAGGATCAGCATAAGTTGTCACCGTCACCCGTGGCTGACATGTCCTCATCGAAACGAAACCTCTTGGCGTGCGGCGAGTCCAGAATGTTCTCCTTGTCTTCAGGGTCCTCAGGTGGAGCAGACCACTTCCCTCCAAAACTCCTTTCCCGAGGAGTGCGTGGGGTCATGGGGACCGGATCAGAACCTGAATACTGAAGCCACAGCCAGGGATGGGTCATGCAATCGGCTGCACTGGGACGGTCTCTGATAAAGGAGGGGAGAATTCATATCAAGGCCTCTGATAAGTGAAAAGTAATCTGAAAATAAATATTGTGAACAATCCGAAGTTCATCAATTAGCTTAATGTGCCATCTTTATTCACACCAAACCTGTTTGCGTCCATTTTTACTAAACAGACTTCATCTGTTCTCACTTATTTTGATGCTGAAGTGTTCTCTTGAGTGTGTGTCAAAACAAATGAATAGAAAATGAAACCTGGACTTTGTACTTGATGATAACCAACAGTTATATGGGAATGTAAAGTCAATCGTGCCATAAAAGCATGATCTTTGGACATTTGTCCATTTATAAGCCTACCACTTCCTATCTAAAACTGCGTGATGCATAATAAAACTGTAAGACCCAGATTAATCACTGCTCTGGAGGTGGTAAAGAGCTTTCCATAGCCCCTATATCATTTGAATATGTATCTAGAAGCAGTAGCGCATGTCATTTTGCACAGCAAAAGGCAGAAAAGCTTCACTTCCTCTAACTGTCTGAAATGAGAGTGGTTCAGATTCAAGGACAAACTCACTCTGGCGCTTTGACCAGCAGTTTCCGGATGAAGTCCACAGCCAGTTCAGAGACCCTTGAAAAGGTCTCTCTGCTATATTCCACGTTCACCTGGGAAACATTTAGGAAGGTCTCTTGTTTGTCATCGCCAGCAAAGGGAGACTCTCCTGTCACCAGCATATAAGTGATCACACCCACACTCCTGATGGCAAGAGATACGAGATCAGTTTAGAAAAAAAAAATCCTTAACACAAAAACGACGACACAAAACATGGCATGCCATTTGTTAGCAGGTGTTTTGACTTAGAAATGAATACCTTAGTAAGAAATGTTACAAGATTTCTTAATATATGAAGTTAGTCTGAGCTTGCCGTTGAAGAATATTTAATTCACATAAAAGATTAAGCATAACAAAACGTAAACCAAAATAATGCATCCAAAAATGTTCTTGTGACTGGCTGCTCAGTGTTCTGCTCATAAAGCAAACCTAAATCACTCAAACTCACTTAAGAAATACACACAATGGTAGAATATTGATAAATTAAGATGAAACACATATCCTGAATTACAAAGATCTCTGGGTAGTCGCTTAGCTCAACTCAGCATCCCCAGAAAACAATATCCTATCAGATAAGAGCTTAGAGATGAATGAAATAAATGTATTCATATTTTGTGCCATATTTTTGTCTACCTTCATTTCTCACCAGTTGTGTGCTTTTTTCCTGGGCAAGATGGCATAAAAGGCCAAAGTAATAGAGTCTCATGAATGTGCAGCTTGATGCAAAGACCAATGGTAAAGGTCAGGATTTCATTAAATAATACATACAACTTTGGATTTGGTTTATTAATCCTATTCTCCCAGAGCATACCGTTTACTATTCACTTCCTTACTATAGACCAGTATGGGCAAAACCTCTTTAAATATCCTCACTGTGGGGAATAAAGAAGTCAATAAAGAAGAGCAAAGAACATTTGAACAACATTTTTGCTTGAACTATCCTTTTAGAGCATATAATAAACAACTTTTGGAGGTCTCGGAAATTCTGACTAACCAATTTCCCTGAACCAAGTAAAACATTTTCTATCAAGCAAAGAAACTTCCACAAGCTTTCATCATTTCATTCATATCCATGACATTTCCAGCTGGGAAACGGGTTTATTGAAACACCTGATGATAACGACTGAGACTCACCAGAGGTCTGTTGCTGTGGTGATTGGTTCATAGTTCAGAATTTCAGGAGCTGAAAGTATGACCAAAAATCATCACTTTGCCTTAGCATGAGCTGTTGACCATGCATACAGAGATCATTGTGGATTTGAAGAAGCTGAATAAACTTACCTACGTACTCAGGGGTTCCCAGAATCTCTCTGAGCTCCCCAGCAGAACCCAACCTGCGGGCCAATCCAAAATCCACTATCTTTATATCCCCCAATGGGCTCAGACTTGTCAAGAGAATATTCTGGGGCTACATAAAAAAAAAACATAGCTTCAGTAAATTTAAATTAGATGGAAGCCAACAACAGCAGCTGGTTTAGTCCAAAAAAAGTATAGTTTTTTTGTGCATTTGGGTCGGTTTACATTCTCAACAAACAAACCTCTAAAGGTCCGATACCACCTCTTTGAGCAAGTCTTACTACACTTGTTTGGTCCACTTTTGGAGCGCACCAGAATATGACTGCTGCCTTCACACCTGCCCAAATGAACCGCACCAAAAAGACAAACTAACTCTGGAACGTTTTAACCAAATTTAATGAGGCAGGTGTGAAAGCACCCGAAAAGGGATAGTTCACCCAAAACTGAAAATTCTGTCATCATTAACACAAATGTTTTTGAAAAATGTTGGAAACCTGCAACTTATGACTTGAATAGCATTTGTTTTTCCTACTATGGAAGTCAATGGCTTTCATGTTCAACAGAAAAAGGAAACTCATAAAGGTTTGGAACCACTTAAGGGGAGTCATTTATTTTTTACTTTAGGCTGAACTATCTCTTCAAGCTCAGAATGTGTTCAATGATGGTGGTAAAAGCAGCCATGTATCTGACCTTAAGGTCCAGGTGGACCACACTGCTCTGGTGCAGCAGGTGAATACCCTCAAGCATCTGTCTGATGAGACGAGTGATCTGACCTTCAGGCAGCAACTCATCTGACACACAGTGGTTAAATATCTCGCCACCCGCCGCACTGGTAAACAAACACAGTCAGAGTTGTTCCTAACGACCTCAACAATCATCCAATCAACAATAGTGTATCTTATCATTAATAAGCACTCACTATTCCAGCATCAGCACCAGGTCATGATCAGTCTCATATACAGCATTCAGGTTCACCACCCGAGGGTTGTTCTTCGCTGCCTCTAAAACAGCAATCTCGTGAATGACATCTGCTCTGCAGTCGCGACCTCGTCGACGCTTCTTGATGAACTTTGCAGCAAAGACTTTACCTGTGGTCTTTTCCACACAACGCTTTACCACTGCAAACTTCCCCCTGAGGGAGAAGAACAGAGACATGGAGGTTGAGGAGGACTTAAATCAAAACAGAAATTAAGACACGTAGGACATTGAGCAATAAACGAAGTAAAGTACCTAAAGTTTTATTATTTATTTTAACTTGTGATGGACTGAAACATGGCATCATGTGCACACATTCAGTTCTCTCTCTCACCACAGCTCTTACTGACACACATAGTTATTAACTGAGTCAAACCCTCCATTAGATGTTCTCACAGTTTAATATCAGGTTAGATGACTGATGTGGGCCAGGCTTTGCAAGAGAAACTGCAATTATGGTCACAGAATGAACAGGTGAGACATTAGCCTACAAGCATGTACTCAGAATCAATCCCATAATTCCTAGGACCAAACTGTGGCTCTTCTGCTGTGTCCATCATCTTTATAAACAATTGTTCATCATACTAAATGCAGAGTAGGATTGCACAATATTGGAAAAATCTGACATCATTGCAATATTTTTGTTTTTCTCCAGATGGCTTGAATTTGAAATGAATTCATACATTTAGATTGATTTAGCAAGGGAATGAAACATGTATAAAAAATACAAATTGCAAGCTTGGATTAATATAATAGAGCAAAGAGTTCATAAAAAAGATGAGCTTCATGGTTTTCTGGGGAATCAAACAATATTGCGGTACAGATGTTGAATAACCAAATGTAAAATAAGACTCCACCGTATAAAGAATTCACTCAAATCTTTCCTTATTAAAGTCAGTAAAGGTACAGTTTCTTGTGTCAAAATGCTTTAAACCCTTTTGAAATGCTTACACGGTCACATGCCTTAAAAACACAAGCAGATGATAAACTTTTACTCTGTTATGGTAAAACTCAGCAGTGACTCCACAAATCACACACACGTTTTGAACTGTGGCTCCTGGTCAACTATAATTCCAACTCAACACTGCAAATCCTGGCATGAAGCTGAAATGATATATTGTGCAGCCCTAAAGCAGAATCATACTGTACTCTATTCTGCATCCTTTATATCTTACCAAGTCAAAGCAGACAGCCAAATTTAAAATAGTAATAAATTGTTTGGTATATTTTAATTTAGGCATGGGCTGGTACAAGATTCTGACGGTATGATAACCTTGGATAAAAACATCATGGTTTCACAGTATCACGATACTGTGATTACTGCTCTAAAATATATAAGTCTGGGTAAAAAAAAAAACATTTTCTTTCCCCCACGAAAAGCAATATATTTTATTTTAAGAAAAATGTTAAATATTTTGGACCACTAGCTTTTAATGTAGAGGTTAGTATTTTAGGGGTTAGTATTTTTTTTTTTAACCTAAAAAACCTTTAAAAAACCTTTTAAACCTTTAACCTTTAAAAATTTCAATCAAATAGTTGTGAAAAACATGTAAAAAATAAATAAATTAATAAATAAATAAATAAATAAAACGTACAGAACCTATACCTTAAGAACGGTATAACATGATATTTTGTGGTTTAAAAATCTTGATTTGTCCAAACCATGGTAAACCTTGAAACCGGTTATCATCCCATGATTTTTAACTTGCAATTTATTCCTGTGATGGCAAAGCTGTTATATCCAGCAGCCCTTACTCCAGTTATCAGTGTAATTTGATCCTTCAGAAATCATTCAAATGATGACTCTAAAGTTGGGCTGCTTAATATTTGTTGTAGAAACCACAAGACATTTTTGAAGTGTTTGTAAAATATAAATGTTTTCAATGATATTATAAATCAATCCCCATAAATATAAATATTTATACGAGTTAGGGTTGTCGTGATCCCATTAAATCATCTTACGATACTACACCAGCTGAAGTATCATGGTCCCAAACAGTATTGTGATTCTGTAATTCATAACTCAAATTCTAAAGAAAATGGTCAGAAATACTATATTTTACATGTTATAATAGCTTTACCTGAATTGAATTCATAATTCTCTTATTATTGAAAAAAGTATTATTTGCACATCATTTCACCTAAAATTTCTTCATTCTTTTTGTCTATTTTGTATGTAACTGGCCAACAAAAAAATCATTAAATTAAAGATACAAATTACACCAAACAATATGTCACAAAAAGAGCATTTTCTAACCAAATTAGACTATATGAAGTCAAAAATTGTTTCAATGTTTCCTGTTGCCATTTTGGGTTTTTCATCTATTGTTTATCAGGTAACAAAGTAATTAAAAATGTCATTTTGAGAGTCGTCTTTTGAAGAGATTGTTGTTGCTACTAAGTCATATTGACAGGAACTGATTCAGGTGTGCATTTGAAATGTCAGAACACGT
This sequence comes from Danio aesculapii, assembly GCF_903798145.1. NCBI lineage: Eukaryota > Metazoa > Chordata > Actinopteri > Cypriniformes > Danionidae > Danio > Danio aesculapii. The sequence goes on along the minus strand of NC_079443.1, from coordinate 25,457,160 downwards.
GCAACCTTAAAGGGCTCCACAGAATATCAAAAGAAAATGGTCTATTGTTGTGAGCATTTTAGTGACTCTTCCACATGCACATTATCCATTGTTGATAATCCGTTAAATGACGATACTACCGTTTACAAACTACAGTGGCACGGCCATTATTTGAGCCATATTATCGTGATGCTACCATAGTACTGGTAAACAGTGCAACCCTAATAGGAGTTATTTATTTATTTAAATATGTATATTAATATGGAAATAATAGAATGAATATTCATAATTGGTATTTCCTAGACTTTTGAAGAGTTTGTTATTCAATTGTTTTATCATTATAATCATTTTATTATCATGTTTTAATGTTTTTTTCTTCAGGTCAGAATAAATCAAATCAAAAGTGCTCTATTAGAGGAAATATGCAAGTTAATTTTCCAGAACAGCAGAATTAAACTCATATCTTCACATTTCTTTGCACAGAAACCTCCACAGAAACAAAAAATACATCTTCACACCGACAAGATAAAACTGTAAGCGAACTTGTGAAATGATTTCCTGTTAAACAACACGGCTAGTACCACAAAAACAACCCGAATATGGCTGTATGCAAATGGTGCGAGAGAGAAAGAGGAAGAGACCAATGTCACTTCCCTTTTCTCAGTATTCACAGTACAATCAACAGCCAAGCACAAAACTGGGTCTGGTTCCCACATGGGTTTCCTTCCTGCAAGCACCAAAGCCTTGCTGTAGAGCAATGACACACACATATTAGTCACAGTTCAGTGAGCAAGGCCTTTCCAATCCTGAATAGCTAAGCTGGACAGACTTCCACAGCAGACAACTTCAGTCATGCTCACACTTTCAGTCAAAATTAACCAGGGACACATCTATTTGGATCATATGTTTGCATGATTTGAGACCACAATACTTCCCTCAATGGTAATTATCACCAAGGACAGCCATTTACAAGTCAAGGACGAAAATAGTTTTTACAGTTTAAAACTGTATTAGAGCCTATAATAAAGCTTAAAATAGGTGTCTGTTTACAGGGTTTCTGCAGGTTTCAAGTTAAATTTAAGACTTTTTTTAGACATTTTAAGACCATTATGAATGAAGTTTTAGACTCATAAAGGGCTAAACGATAAGGAATTTTCAAATGGCCCTGATAGAAAATATTTTTATTTGCCCTTTAAAATAAATAAATAAACTTAATTTTTAAAAAATTATATATATATATATATATATATATATATATATATATATATATATATATATATATATATATATTACATTACATTTAATAATACAATAATAAATAAAAAAATAAATATTTTAGATATTTCTTAGCAAAATATTTTAAACATTGTGTAAAAACAAGCAAGCTCTATTTGTATACATTCACTTTTTTCCAACATAAACTTTCTTTAAAATTAAAAAAAGATCTTTAATGCTTAAATATATATTTTTTAACTATAATAAACTAAATCTATGCACAATAATCTGTCCAGGTCGATGTCCTCAGCTATAAATGCAGGGTGCATGTAAACACAAATGTTATTTAAAGGAAAATAATTAAACCATTGTGATAAATAGAGTTAAACATTACCTTTTTAAATAAAAAGTTTTGTTTTACCGAGATGGATTGTTGGTGATTGTATGGGTTTTGGTCAGATTGGGTAGCAATATATGAACACAGGAAAATTAAGGTCTATTTAAAAAGATTTAAAACTATCAACTCAATATTTCAGTAAATTTAAGACTTTTTAAGGCCTAAAATTAGAATTTTGGGATTTAAGACTTTAAGACCCCGCAAAAAAACTTGTTTAAATTTTATTTATTTTTTATCTTGGAGCAAAAAATAATCACTATCATAATTTTTTACATGATTTACAACAGACACCCAGAGTTATTCAGTGTAAAAAGCATTTATGTATAGGAAAATCTTGTTACGGCATATTTAAAACAAATTTAATTCGATTTCATATTTAAAAGACTTTATACTTAAAGATCACAGTGCAGGATGGAAATCCTATATTACCTGTGTGAGCAAGATGATTTCAATTATTTAAAAAATATAGATACACAATCAATAATTACGTTTACCAATTATGTATAATTGGCTCATACACAATGAGATTACATTATGAAAAGTAATACATATTAATATGTTTTTATCACCAAGGATGGCTTAAATTAATCAGAAATGAAAGTTGACAAGATGTTATTCCGATCATTCAGTTAATCAACATATTAAAATGATTTCTGAAGAATCATGGTGTAACCCTGTGGACTGAAGGTAATACTAAATCTTTGCAAACCAAGGAACTGATGCAGCTAAAAATATATAAATGAATTCCCTAAAAACATTTCAAAAGCAGACATGAAGTTTGTTGGTATATTTGATACTTCTGTATCAGAGAACTTTATGATATATGAAGAGAACTGTATTGAGCACAACGTACATATTAGTGATCATCAGTCCTGCAATATCATCATACACAATAACATGACATCAAACGAATACAGGCTTCAGCCATGGGAGTATTTTACACACCTGCCCAGTTCTTTGCCCATGTCAAACAGGGTGTCCAGAGGATCCGTGTGGATGTGAGAGTGAATCTCTGACAGCAGAGCCGAGGATCCACTGCGACTGTCCAGCCTCCTCCGGGCCATCGCCACCAATGTCCAGTCAAGTGTGCAGACTGTTGTTATCACTTAACCAGCACTGCTCATGTTCCGTCACCACCAGGAAGAAGTAAAAAAGCACCCACTGCCACCGGCCTCCTGGCGGTGCTCACGTCGTTAAAGAAAAAATAATAACTTCAGAAAGTGTTTAGTTCGTAGTTGTTTAGCAAATGTTGACAACAAATCTAATCGCTTCCCTGCCGTGAGTTTAGTTGGGTTTGGACACCGTAAGTTAACTGATGCTAGGAGCCTCTAGCTAGCGCAGATTAGCTCACGTAAGGCTAGCCCTCGACGATACCGCTAAAAGTTCTTGATTAAACTGTGTTCTTTACTAAAACGAAAGTATGGGCTGATTCGCCTCATATTGTTCAAAATTCCAACAGACAGAGAGACAGCTCTTCCTTACACGCAGGACAAAATCACGACATAAAGTTTAGAGCGGACACCCTCTTCCTCTTCTCAAGGGAAAAACAGCTGTAGTTCAGCTGACTAACTGTCCAATGAACTCTGGATGAAGTTGAGCGACGAGTAAACACGTTCGGCGGCTAATTCATGCTGAGGTAAAGTCGGTCTTGGATTCCTGGATTCGGTTTGCCTCTTGTCCGCCGGCTCTTCAGTTTCAAATTCTGCTCTGATGCCAGTGCGAGCAGCGAGGCATTACGTCAGCCCCCTCGTCATCGTCGTGATCGTTTAGAAATCGCCCATTGTACCGCGATAGACGTAGACAGACAGACAGACAGACAGACAGACAGACAGACAGACAGACAGATAGATAGATAGATAGATAGATAGATAGATAGATAGATAGATAGATAGATAGATAGATAGATAGATAGATAGATAGATAGATAGATAGAATGCGACTTATAATTGTTATTTTAATATAGAGAATTCGTCACAACAGCAGTCATTCAGCTGGTTTAGTATCGATTTATTTTTCATTTTAACAGATTATTTTGTGTTCTCATTTGTGTTTACTGTTTGCTAATCAGTTTTGCGTGAAATGTAAAGGAGGTGAGTCTTTTCAGATCTGCAGCTTTAAGGTTTTGGTATTGTTTCCTATTGACATCTGAAGTAGAAACAGGACTTTGGACGATGACAGGTGCAGTTTGATTATCCTGACAGAAAGATAAAATGATTTCAGTCTTACGACGGGAAAATTACCGGAGTTTCCTAAATGACACTAGCTTTAAAGCACAGAGACCAACACAATAAAAGAGACCAGAATAGTACTCGAATGACTGGTACATTCAGTGCAAAATATAATTTAAACACAGGACAAGACTGACATACATATATTACAGCTATTTACACAGATGGACACATGATGGAACACATGCAGGTACACATTTTCACCAACTGTTTTCAAGGGATGACTCTTTCTTCAGCATCATTTTACATGACCAGTGATCGATACATTTCAATAACAGAGCAGATGAATTATGAAAAGTATGGAAGTGAGACTTTGTTATTTATTAATTCTTTTATTTTTGTTACTAATCCCACATCCCACCCCTGATTAACAGCAACTCCTCATGCAAATTAAGCTAACCTGGACTCGTGTTGTTCACTAATTCCAGCATGCAATATCAAGCTATGACACAACGCCATCTAAGGGTCAAACTCAGATACTGCTTCTTTGACCCTGCATGCAGTATTTTATCCATAGATCAGTTACATAGAGAAAGGAGCTGTTTTAAGACAAATCCAAAATCCTAGGATTTCCGTGCTTTGGCCAGATCAGCATTTGTGTGGTGTGAAAGCGTGATTTTGTGTATTGCGTGTTTCATGTCTCGTGGAAGGAAAATACATGTCTGTAAACAAGGGGTGCGACTTGTCACCCAAAAATGAGAAACTTTACATCTGTTATTTGAGAGTTTAGCTCTGACACATGGTGACTGTTCCATTATTACACCATTTCCAAAACACTTCATACCACTTGTGCAAGGGTGTTACAGTTCTTGTCATATCTTATCCTTTTCACTTACTGATTTTTCAATCAGTTTTACTGGTTTCACCCACTTCAGCCCTGATTTTAAGTTTCTCCATCTGACTGCACACATAACCATGATATTATACCCAACTCCGCATTTTAATAAAGATGATTTCAAGGCCACTGTTTGTGTCTAAAGCCACAGTTTAGAATAAAAGGTCTCCTTATAATTAACCCTTACAACAAATCTACTTTCCTGAAAAACAAATATCTGTTGCACACATTGCACATGGTGATCAGTGTTTATACATTCATAGTTTTATGAAGAGATTGTTCATCTAAAAATAAAACTTTGCTATAAATTTGCTCACCCTCAGGCCGTCCAAAATGTAGGCGACTTTATTTTTTCCTTTGCTGAAACCGATACATAGTGTTTCACAGACTGCAGCTTAAAAATGAATGCCTGTGTCTAGTGATGACACTTTGAAGTCTTATGAAGCAAAACAAGCAGTCTGTGCAAGAAATTGAACATTATTTACAGCAGTATAATCTTTAATCCACAGCCCTGGCAAACAGTTCTGAGTGTGTTTACGATTCACATAATGATCGCAGACATAAACTCACACATGAGCTGTTTGCATTTGTCTGTTGTGTTCTTTATCAAAGTGGTACTAACTTGTGCTTATCCTGAATGCTGCAGCCTACATACAAAAGTCATATTGTGTTCAAGTGTCTGAGAGAGCTAACATTTGACATTTCATATATCAAGCATATTTGGCACGCTGTCCTGGGAAAGAGCCCTGAGCTCAAAATATCCTAGAGCGCGGGGCTCCCTCCGATTTGAAGGGCGAGAGGAGAGTTTGAGCTCAGGTAGGCCTCGAGAACTCCCCTGCTTGTGGACGTGCTGAGATATATCTGGCTAAAAGTTGTCTTAAGATGCTATTTTGAAGTAGTCAATTTACTTATGGTGTATGTCTTTGAGACCATGGGAGAAAACCGGGAAACTTGGGGAAAACCCACACAAACACGGGGAGAACATGCAAACTCCGCACAGAAACACCAAACGGCTCGGAGAGGGGCCGAACCAGAGGCGTTCTTGCTGTGAGGCAACAGTTCTAACCACTGGGTCGCCGTGCCACCCAATCGAAGCAGGGGAGGAGTGGAAGGGGGGATTCTTCAAGACGAAGATGACTGGAAAGAAAAACTCTGGTTATTTATAGTGCGTCAGTATTCATCTGATTGGTGCAATATACAGAGCTGATGCGGTACCAGCTGTGTTCAATCATAAGCACGTGATCCTCTCGAAATTAGTTTATAAATAAACCACACTTAGTTCAGTTTCTTGCACACTTTGTTTTGTTACATAAGACTTCAGTGTATTTTCAAGAGCCACAAACATCATTTCTGCAGAATGTTTTTTATTCATTTAATTTTTGGGATTCTCGAAGTGCCAACAGCCAATGACTTGTTATGACTCCCAGAGGACCGTCGTTTCAGCTAAAACAAGTTTGAAATTCCGCTGGAAAAAAGTCACTTGCACATTGAATGACCCAAGGATGAGTAAATTAACAGCAAATGTTCATTTCTGGGGTGAACGATCCCTTTAAGTAACATTTGTAGGTTGCATAAAGGTTTGAGAGGTGAATTAAAAATGTGTGAATGTTACAAAGTACTGGTGTTTGTTAGTTAATCAGTGTTGTCCAACCAAAGTGAATTACTACATTTACAGTCCTCCGGAACAGTCTGGTGATAAATGTCTTGCTCAAGGGCACAAGAGGTGATAGAGGAACCATCTAGTTCATTTGAACCTAGGATGTTCAGGTTGCTATTCTACAACCACTACGTTTGGTGCAAGAATCTCTCTAAGAGAGTGTGCATGCTCTTTTATGTGTTCATTCTCTTTTAAGATTGGAAAATTAGTAAACTAACGCTTTCAGAGCTGCAGGCAAGATCAACATTATTCAGACACAGAATCACACCCAGTTAAAGCAAGAAAACCACAAAGCTTTCTTGACTGACAATGACATTATATCTTCATGACAGAGAGTTATTATTTGTTAAGATGTTTGTTCCTTCAAACCGTGTTTGCATCTGGCTTTAAGAAGCAATTTGATTGATCTTATCACCAGCAGACAGGAGGCACACATTTGGTGATTTAATCCATATGGTTTGTCCTATTTCAAGCACTTACAATATCCTGAATGTTTTAGGGGTCTGTGAACAGGTGCACATATACCTGTAGATCTTTGTGTAGAAGTGATTGAAGAAGGACAAGCATTTTTAAATAAAAAAATCTTTCTTACACCTATATTAAACGTTGTTCACTTTTGATCAGATCAACAAAACTGCATCTTAACACCAGGGATAAACAGGGCCATAGAGACCATATCTCTATAACTAGACCATAGACCATGCATCTCTGCTTTCTTCCAGTGTCGAAAAGTGAAGCCAAAACGTGCGACCAAATTATGTCATTTGGAACTTGTGTAGCAGTGCTTATGAGCTGAAGCCACACAATAAAAATTTCCACTCAAACATTTGCTGATCCAATTACAAGTGCCCTATTTTATAGCATCAAATAACTACAAATGGAGACTTGAACATATATTAATGTGATATAAACTACTTAAATTGGTGGAAACCATCTTTGGGTAAAATTATTTGAAACATAGTTGAATGTGCAGCATGATGTCTGCTTAGGTTTGCTCCGATTTGAATTGCATAAACTAAATTGGCTATAATGTGTAAATGAGTGTTTCCCAGCACTGAGGGTTGTACTTGCGCCAGAAGGGCATCCGCTGGTAAAACATATGCCAGAGTAACTGTTTTTCGTTCTGCTGTGGTGACCCCTGAGAAACAGGAAAATAAGCTGAAGGAAGGTGGGTGAGTGAGTGAGGTAATGAGATTTTTTTAAAGTTTCAATGTCTTGTACAGCAGCCTGGCTCCAGAAAACCTTTTGATTGCACTTTTGTCAGGATCTGTGAGGCACACATAGACCAAGGGAAGGCAAGTTCAGTCAAGGATTGCCGCAGCCCTATATTAATGTAATAAGAACCTCCTAAAATTGCAAAGTGCAGTTGTTTTTGTTTGTTTTTCACTTGGTTAAAACCTCCTGATTTTATATTGAGAGGGTGAGGTTTATGATCTGTTCTACATCCAGTCAACAGGGGGCGAACATAATGTTTTGGCTTCACTTTACAGAACACATGAGGCAAACTCAGTCTAATGCCAAGACCAAACCCAAGCGATCAAGACCCCGGCTCTGATTTCTGTGAATGTGAACGTCTGTTTGTGTGAAGGATGAAATGCAGTTTTCACAGCAGGCTGTCGACTCCATACGGTATAGAACAAGAGTTGGCACTCGCTCAGTGAGTCACTAGATGGCATACATTTCAGTTCCATAGACTCTGATAAAATGATTATGTAAGTGTCTGGTGACAAAGGCTGTAATAAAGAGTGAGGAATGATAATTAAGCCTGCACGCCGAGTCAGGTTTCGAGAACTAAGGAGAAAAAATGAATAGCACTTTTGCTGTGATGAGAGCTCATTCCAGACCAAAGGTGCTGGTTTCCTCCACAGCCGTGACCATCTTCTCATAGAGCATGGAGAACGAGGGGTAGGGAGGGAGATCCAGCCGGTTAAAGCAGGTGTGAGCCCTACACGAACATATAAAGAAACATGACATTAGCTGATTGATTATCAGCGCTGGATAACATGTAAATCCCACTGTAAAGTCTAAATGTTAGACATACCGTGGGAGGGAGGTCACTTTGCCCCATTTCTCCACACAGAATCGGCGTGGACCATTACTGCCCCGCAGTGAGGCAAAGCCCTCATAGGGAATGCTGGAAGTTCCTGTAACAAACTAAAGGAAGACAGAGACACATGTTGACATGGCTTATTTGATCTATCCAGAGAAGAGCTACGGCATGAATTGTGTTGATCTATGCAGTACAAGATCACTATGTGAAGCTAAATCTTTGATCTAACATGAAGTGCACATTTTTATTTAGTTTTAATATTTTTTATTTAATTTCGTTTTTTTTTTTAGTTTTCCTCAGAAAAGCTGTAATTATTTTATCAAAATCACACACACACACACACACACACACACATTAGTATTTGTGATTTATGAGGACATGAGTATATAGTCATTTTAGATATAGGTATTTTATCTGCTCATTACATGGCCTTACCCCTCCACTACCCCTGAACCTAAGCATCACAAAATTTGAATGTATGTATTAAGTGTGTATTTTAAGAACTTTGACATGTCCTCGTAAACTACCCTAATATAGTACAACTCATTTTGTCATTATACAAATGTTTGTCCTTGTAAACCACCAAAACCAGTACAAATAAAGTCTTTACTATTACTTTTGATGAATTAAACATATTCTTTCTGATTAAAAAATAATAAAAATCTTACTGAGCCCATACACCAATTGAGATGTGAGTGTACCTGAAGGAGTCGTAGTCTCTGTTCATTGTTGAACCTCTCCACAGCAGCCCAGAACCATCGAATCACTATGTGGTTGTCATGATAACCTTCAAGGACAGTGATAATAAACATTTTTAGACATTCGGTTATATTTCAGTGAAAAACACCTGGATTAGTTTCAGTAATACCTCCTCTGTATTCTGTGTTGTTTCTCCAGTCGGTCAGGTCAATCTCTGCTGTTCCAGCAATGACCAGCTCCAGCTCTCGGGCATCAAACACTGAGACGAGCCGCACGTCCACCACCTGCACAGGCACACGTTCTCAGATCAACATCCCGTTATGAGTTATTATTGTAATTTTGATTATTATCTTTATTAGTCATTAATATTCACAGATTCAGACTTTACCTCATAAAATCCTCGTACAAGACTCTCTGTCTGCTGAGCCACACCTCTCTCAATCCTCCACTTCACCATGCGCTCAATGTACTCTTTCTTGTTCTTGTCTGACACAGCAATGCCAGATCCACCCGGTTTTAGTTCACGTTCTGTTATCTGACATAGAAAAATTCATTTTCAATTTTTGTTTTTATAAAACCACAATAAACACATCTGTATATTATTATTATTATATGTATATTTATGAAGAAGCCATTTTTTAATGTAAGAATGAGTACGGCCATTTGTGAATGTAATATGTCTGGTTTAATCTGTTATTCCTGTTATATTTTGGTGTATAATAGCTGTCCTTATTTTGCTGCTTGAAACTGGTAAATCTTACTATATTTTTTCATGCACTCTTAATTATAAACCTAATAATTATAAACCATGAATTATAAACATAATTAATTATAAACTGTAAATAATTGTACTGTTGTACTTAATTAATCTCATTATTTCCTTAGTGCTCCAAATGAATTAGACGTCTCGCACATTTACATTAACACAGCTTCTGCAACCAAAAAATAAGATGGATACGACCCAGAGAAAAACACATGTATCTTGTTCAGATAACCTTCCTAACCCTAACTCTAGGTGTTTTGGTGTTTTGGTTGGCTGCTAGTGTTTTGGTAATATAATCATTGTATACTAGAGAAATACTACTTTTTTTTTTTACACAAATTAAAAACATGTTTATTTTCACAGCATTCTTTCTAATATTTAGCAAGGGTGCCAATAACATTGACCATGACTTTATATATTAAGCTTTGGAAAAAAGTAGACTATTTATGATTCTCAGACTCTCTGGAACTATGGGATTTATCAGATATGTGATGGTAAAATGTTAATATTTGGTAACAACTGATAAAATATATTTAAAAATGTATATAAAAATTAGAAGTGCAAAATTATTAGTTTTTCAGAAAATAACAATTGGAAATGTGTGTATCTTTCTAAACATCAGGATTATTTATTTCTAAACTCATCTTCTAAAACAATAAAATAAATAAATAACATGGCACCTTTTTTGTTATTTTATGGAAATAATGGACACACAGTTGAAGTTGAAGTCAGAATTATTAGCCCCTCTGTTTATTTTTTCCCCAATTTCTCTTTAACGGGGGGAAGATTTTTTTCAACACATTTCTGAACATAATAGTTTTAATAACTCATTTCTAAAAACTGATTTATTTTATCTTTGCCATGATGACAGTAGATAATATTTGACTAGATATTTTTCAAGACACTTCTATACAGCTTAAAGTGACATTTAAAGGCTTAACTAGGTTAATTAGGTTAACTAGGCAGGTTAGGGTAATTAGGCAAGTTATTGTATAACGATGGTTTGTTCTGTAGACTATCAAAAAAAATACAGCTTAAAGGGGCTAATAATTTTGACCTTAAATTGTTTTTTAAAAAATTAAAAACTGCTTTTATTCTAGCTGAAATAAAACAAATAAGAATTTCTCCAGAAGAAAAAAATATTATCAGACATACTGTGAAAATTTCCTTGCTCTGTTAAACATCATTTGGGTAATACAAAAAAAGGATTTCTCAGAAGGATTTAGGACATTTCTAAATGTAGAAATTTGCTTTTCCAAGTATTTAACATTAAATAATGACAGACCAGCCCTCTACATATAATAATGCTATCAGCCAAACATACACACCCACACGCACAAACCATTCCTACCTGTCCAAACACTTCCTCATTGACTGTAAAGGTGAGGTCCAGCATGTCCTCGATGTCATTGTCCTTCATCCACTGCAGACTCTGATGAAACTCCTCATCCAGAAACTCTAGATCACTCAGATCACATGGACTGCGAACACATAAACATTACACATGTGAAAGAGCTGCACATATTTTACATGTAAACTGGGAAACAAAAAGGGTGCTAAAGTAAATGTGAAGACTCACATGCGGAGAAGGCCTTTGTAAAAGGGTCGGGTAAAGAAGGCATCCAGCAGGTACTGATGAATTAGAGCGAGGCCCAGAATGCGGCCACTGAACCGGAACCTAAGAAACTCAAAATCAGTCTAGAAATACACTCAGACACCGACTGTTAATGAAAATCATCCAGCCCTTCATATGTGGGCTGATTACCACTCATGATGGTTGTCCACAAAGGCTGACATGGGGCTGATCTGCACAGTGTAAGTGTCATTAGCTGAGTATTCAAATAGTCCATAGTATGGGTTAAAAAGCTCACGGGAAACCAGGAAGAAGAACTCCCTGGATGGACCACTATAGTCCAACCTGAAAAAAATAAAAAGCGAAAAAAATGTAGATTACTACACACTATGTGTGTGCTATTTATACACTGTATAGTTAATATGTGTGTATTTGTGTGCTATATATGACAAAAAAACATATATATATACCAACCCCTCTTCTCCGACAAAGCTGACGTAAAGCCTGCTTCTTTGGAGGTCTTTGCGGGAATAACACATGATCTGATTGAAAGCATCCTCAAGCAGATGATCTCTTCTTATTATTAACCTAGAAAGAGAAGAAAAGTGCATCACAACACAACGTAGCAGAAGAGGTAAAAGCCTGAGAAAAAGCATGGAGCATTTTCACAATGATTGCTTTCTGGTGTACAATACATTGCCCCACAGGATAAACTGAATTCCCACCCAAACACATACAACTCCATCATGAGGTTTGATTATAATAATATGTTGCTACATTTTGACAAAGATCATTATTATTGTTGTTCTATATAATGCTGATGTTTTCTATATGAATATAAATCTAAGTTATAAATCTCAATCTAATAAAACTTGAGGAAAGGAAGTGTCATGGAAAGGAAAAGCATTTGTTTTCCAGTAGCAAACTGGTTGTATTGTGATTAGCGTGAACCATAAGCTTATAGTCTCCAACATGATCGTAAACACTTCAAAATAGGCTTGTAGTCACTTCCAATATGCCTGTAATCTTCAAGACAAAACATTAATCGAAGAGACAGTTCACCCAAAAATGAAATCTTTGTCCATGTTCAAAACCTATTTTTGAGTTTCATTCTTCTGTTGAATGCATTTGTTTTGAAGAATGCTAATTGATGGCAGAGTTCCATAGTTTTTTTCCGCTTTATGGAGGTCAATGAGTACCAGCATTTTCCAAAATATCTTCCGCATGTCCTAAACTCTGTATGTATCTCAAGCTCCTGTGTGTAGGTTCAGTAATATTATGTGTATATATATATATATATATATATATATATATATATATATATATATATATATATATATATATATATATATATATATATATATATATATATATATATATATAATGTAATAATATGTAGTTTCTTTTCATTGTCTTTGAAGTGAAATAAAACAACATGAACAAAGGAGGCCGAGAAAGACGCTAATTTAAAAAAAAAGAGAGAGAGAGAGAGAGAGAGAGCACAACCTTCTATATACTTTCTTATGCTTGAATTTGTTAATGAATGTGCAAATTGTTATGTCCCGTGATTCGTTTATTTTGGTTTCTATATTGCAGTGATTTTTTATTCTGTTTTCTGGTTTCTTTTTTTTGCAGATTGCTGCCACTTGTTTCCAATCTGCGCAGCTAATTTTCACACTATATAGACTAACTACAGCGGACCAGAAGCCAAGAGTGAGGGGAGACGATAGGTCTCAATTGATCTACTTCAGTCCCAGACACAGGACCTTGTGACTTCTGTGCTACTTTTTATTTTAATAATGTAAATTAGTTTATGATGGCATGAGTAGGGTGTGGGATGTCCTTTGTTCATTTAAAACCTTTTTCTCCTGTTTTGGTGGGTAGGCAGGGAGAAAGGGAAGTAAGCTGCTTTTTTCTTTCTTTCAGGAATTTTTATTTGTTAGTAAAGTTAGTCTTTAAATTAGTTTTTGAATTGTTTTGTTTGTTGTTTTGGACTCCCATATCCTGAGGTATTATTTTTGTTTTGTATTATGTTCTTTAAAATTCAATTTATATATTTTTTCTGATGAAATAAACAAAAATGATTGCCTCCTGATGGTGATCAAAAATTTGATCAAGAATGTGTTGTCTGATGATTCTGGGTCTGGAGGCAGTACTCTCCCCTCGTTCTTCATTTGTTCATTCCTGTTTATTTTTTTTAACCCCAAGACTTTTGTAGGATAACAAAATATAGGAATGTATGATGTTTTTTTTTTTGTCTATGACTTTATTAACATAACTGAGTAAGAGTTTCAGTTACCAGTAATTATATTCAAATACGGATCCCATTTCTGCAAAACTAACATTTGAGATCACTAAGCAATACAGAATCAAATCAAAACAAACCATATAAAAACAAACTTCTTGAATCACCACTTATGTCAAAATGCCCAGCCCTTCATACAAATAAAACCGGATAACTTCAATAAATATGATTTTAAAAATGTTACCAAACAATAAAATAAAAAACTTTATTATATAGAGTATGATTTGTTTTGCTTGTTCGCTTGTTTGTTTTTTGAAAGCAATTATTCTTATTATTTTTTCACTTATTTTTTTAGTTAAACAATAAGATTCAATTTAACAGAACTTCAGTTCCTTCAACCGATGGTTAAACTGGAAATTGGGACTCACTTCACTTTTCCTGGCCCCTGTCCGTAGCCCTTGGTCTCCATTTTGCGGTAGAAGTTTCTTAATTTGGCCTCAAAATCCCGCTTGTAGGGAGCAGGGGCTCGAGCATTAGCCCGTGGGGTTCCTGTGAGCAAGAGAAGATGGGAATACCTGGAATGAGCACTGAGATGAAACCCAGATTCTTCTGTCATCTGTTTTAAACACATGCACGATCAGGTAAGCACAGGGTCTGACACTCTTTTAAAAGTTTATAATTTAGTCTGGTAATGAAGGATACAAGACAGGAAAGGAAGAAAACAGGGAAATTTTGGGGGTCATGAGTGACCTCTCACCAGGGGAGCTCTGTGGGGACGCATGACAGTAGCTGGAGAGCAGTAAGGCATTGGGCGGAACATACGACATCACTTCCTCTTCAAACAGGCTGCAAGAAGAGAGGGCCAGGTAACAGCTGTGTTTTTTTTTATTTTTAATCTGGGCTTTGTGGACAAACTCAGGCCATCGCAAAATATGCACACACTTAAAACAACAACAACAAAAACATACACTACCATTCAAAAGCTTGGGGTAATTCTCAACATTTGCATAAATGTTTGGAAATAAATCTCTTAATCTCAACGAGCAATCCTTCAAATAAATCAAAACAGTCCAGTAAAAATACTGTCAATTCTTTTTTACAACATAAAGATGTGTTGTTGTTATTATTATCAGTGACAGAAAGTGATATATTGTTCAAAGCACACATTTTAAAGAAATAAACTATATTTTGTATCAATTTGTCTAAGGTTATCTATAAGCTAGTGTGCTCCTAAACAAAGAGACAATTCACATTAAGATTTTATGACATCACTGTGCACTTCTCATCAGATATTTTGACCAATCAAATCAGATCAGACCCCTCTGAATATGAAAAGTTCAGATGCAAAAACCATCTGTGCCATCTGAAATTTTCCTCTAAAATGAGAATTTTCCTCAGGCAAATTTCACCTTATGGAATAGAATGCGCTGTTTCAGTCACCTTTAATGTGAAATAACTGAACATAATCATATAAGGCTGAGAAAAATGTTCCTTTTAGAAACCTTTTCTGAGTTTCTTTATAGACTGTGGCTGTCCTGTTATCTTAGCTTAACTCTGGCTGGCCAAACTGTGATATGAACTAGAGCAGTGGTGCTCAACCCTGTTCCTGGAGATGGACCTTCCTGCAAAGTTCAGCTCCAACCCTGATCAAACACACCTGAACCAATTAATTAGGACCTGAACAGCACTTGATAATTACAGGCAGGTGTGTTTGATATGGGTTGCAACTGAAATCTGCAGGAAGGTTGATCTCCAGGAACAGGGTTGGTCACCCCTGAACTAGAGGCTACTGGCTTCTACAAAAAAAAAAGTACTCAATATAACCCGTTCAGTCTTGATGTTTCATTTTAATTTACATTACACTTGCAATAACACTGTTTTGGTAATGTTTAAATGTACAATTTTTGAAAAACTGCTGAAAAGTGGATCATTCAGAGAACTAAAAAAAACTTAAAGCCAAACAGCATTAAGGGCCGTAATCATTCATGATGGGGAGGAGAGAGAGCTCAGCCCAGACATTAGCAGAATAAAGGATATATAATTAATAAAGCCTCGGAATCAAGGCTCAGTGGTTAGCAATGTCCCCTCACAGCAAGAAGGTTGCAGGTTCGAGTGCTGGCTGGGTCAGGTGGCATTTCTGTGTGGGGTTTGCATGTTTAACTCGTGGGTTTCCTCTGGGTGCTCCCCACGATAAACTAAATTGGCTGTAGTGTGCGTGTGTGTGTTTCCCAGCACTGGGGGTTGCTGGGTTGCAGCTGAAAGGGTATCCACCACATAAAACTTATACCAGAGTAATTGACAGTTCATTCCACTGTGGCAGCCCCTGATAAATCAGAGACTAAGCTGAAGGAAAGTGAATGAGTAGGTGGTAGAGAAAATACAAAAAGCTGACAAGGTCAGGGAATTACAGTCAGTCAAGGAGAATAATTTCCAAGAAATTTTCCACTGCTGGAGAGATGCTGAGCTTGCTTCATTTCTTCTTGATACAAAAGTAACGCTGTTTTAATGCTGCATCTCACAGAACTAAGGTATGACTGTCATCTTCATATGTTGGTTTCTTTTTAATCAATATATAATTAATAATTCAGAAATGTCTGATCCTTTTCTACTGACTCCAAAAACTGAGATGGCATTTAGTCCAAATATAAAGTTTTTTTCATTTGATTCCCCTTTTAGTAATCATTGTAACCTTGCACCATTACTATATAACATGTACTGTATACTGTTGAAGTCAGAATTATTAGCCCCCCTGTTTATCTTTTTCCTCAATTTCTGTTTAACAGAGAGAAGATTTTTTTCAACACATTTCTGAACATAATAGTTTTAATAACTCATTTCTAATAACTGATTTATTTTATCTTTGCCCTGATGACAGTAAATAATATCTGACTAGATATTTTTCAAGACACCTCTTTACAGCTTAAAGTGACTTTTAAAGGCTTAACTAGGCTAATTAGGTTAACTAGGCAGGTTAGGGTAATTAGGCAAGTATATATTATCCTTATACTGTATAAGGATGGTTTGTTCTGTAGACAGTCGAAAAAAATATATATCTTAAAGGGGCTAATAAGTTTGACCTTAAAATGGTTCATTAAAAATTAAAAACCGCTTTTATTCTAGCCGAAATAAAACAAATAAGACTTTCTCCAGAAGAAAAAATATTATCAGACATACTGTGAAAATGTCCTTCCTCTGTTAATGTTCATTTGGTAAATAGAAAAAAATAATAATAATTAAAAGGGGGCTAATAATTCTGACTTCAACTGTAAGTTACTATAAGCTGTGTGAACTTTTGGGACCCATCTTTGCTCTGGTGATTCAAATATTATTAGTATCTCGCAGAAATCAATTGCATTTGTATTATTTCTTTTCTTTGGTCCTTTCCTTTCTGGATTCTGAACACTTATGAAGAGAAAACCTTATTTCGGTCACAGTCAAGGTTATTAGAGTTCATAAAAAAATATCATCAAAACCAGAAAATTTCAATAAAATTTCAATACAATTAAATAAGATGTTCTAAAAATAAAACCCAACCCAAACTATAAGAAATAAAAACAGGACTAAAATTACAGTGTCCTTTATTTTAACATATGCGACGCATCATTGTTAAATAAAAGATTGCCCAAAAAATAATAATAAAATAAAAAAATTAATCTTACTGTCCCCAGTCTTTTGAACAGTACTGTAGAGTAACTACAAACTCAACTAATGCATGCATGTCTCGAGCAAAGGGAAAGAGGCAGGCACACGGTTAGCTGTAATTAAATATGATGCAAAATCTGCTCACACTTACCTGAGCAACATAACCAGGTCTGCATCACTGGACAGACGAGTTAACCCTGTTGCCCCCTCATTGCGGATAAACTGAACCTTTTCCCTGAAAGTAACAATATGAAACAGGCCTTGAAGCATCGAGCAAGGACAGCACAAACTCCTCAAGTGCAGAATGAAATGAGCAACTTTCTGTTGACTTCTGTTGTTGAATCATAAAACTGCAGATAAAAGTACCTAAGGGAATGGTTTCTCACAAGTTCTGGCTGTCTCTCTTGCAGGATCTCAAAAATGTTGGGTTGTCGCAAAAAGGCAACAATCTTATCATTATAGGCTGAAAAACACAGATGCGTAACATATCAGTGCACATGTTTTGATATGACAGTCTGTAAACACGAGATCATACACACACACACGCACACACACACACACACACACACACACAGGCACACGCATACAGACAGACGCACACAGACACACGCACACACAGACACAAACACACACTCACCCACAGGCACCAGGTCCTGATACTGACTGTTTCTAGATGACCGTCCCTGGACTGGAGGACTCGGGGAGCGAGAGTCATCTCCAACCTGAAACATCAGAGCAGGATTCATACTGTATTTTCTTTATGAAATATCCAAATGATTGTTTTATTAAAATGGTCTCCTTTCAAGAAACATTCTTTGAGGAGCCCTAAAACTGTTCCTCAATCACATCACTGAGAAAACCTATTTTTCATACTGATTTGCATCTCAATAATTTGAATTGTGTTCATTTGAATTATTGTATTATTTGGATTATTGTAATTTAATAAATCTGAACTTTTATATGCTGTTAAAAATTGAATTTCTTAATTTGAATTTTTTCCCAGAGATGGAAGGGCATCCGCTGCGTAAAACAAATGCTGGATAAGTTGGCGGGTCATTCCGCTGTGGCGACCCCAGATTAAAGGGACTAAGCCGAGAAGAAAATTAATGAATAAATTTGAATTTTAGAACTTGAATATTGAACATCTGAAATTTAAGACAACTGAATGTTTCAAGGCTGATTTTTTATAGACATGTTTTCAAACTTCAGATTTTTGTGTTCTGAATTCACAGACTGCAGATATCCAGTTTGTAAAAATACAGTTCAAATTTTCAAGATGAAGAAATTCAGAACATCAAATTCAATATTGTAAAATTCAGATCGTGAAATTCAGATTCAGCAGAAAGTAGGTGAGGGGTCATCAACAGGGAAGAGTAGATGATCACAGATCATCAAACTAAGCATTTTGGCAAATCACTGAGCTGCGTGAGTTTACTGGTGTATCTGAGGCTCAGGAGGACACCATTCTTCTGCAAACTGGATATCTGCAGTCTATGAAGTCAGAACACAAATAATCTGAAGTTTGAAAATACGTCTATAAAAATATTCCGCCTTACAAATTTCAGTTGTCTTCTATTTCAGATGTTCAGTATTCAAGTTATGAAATTCAAAATAAGAAATTCAAATTAAAAAAATTCAGATTTGTTAAATTACAATTGTCAATAATTCAAATTAACACAGTTAAAAATCTGATTGTTTTGTCATATTATTAGCTCCAAAATAAATGCGGTTTTTTAAATATTTTTTTATTGTTCATTTATTTTATTTTGTTATTTGTTAATTTATTTATTAGCATTATTACTTATGTTGAAAATGGTTGTGTTGCCTAATATTTCTGTGGAAATTATAAAAAAAAAATTTCAAGATTTTTGTTATGAATAAGTTGAAAAGAACAACATTTGAAATACAAATATACGCTTTATTAAAAAAAAATCCTACTGACCCCAAACCTATTACTTGTAGTGCACATATAATAAATGCCAAAAATCCTGCATAATGCAGGCTTTCTTTTACACAAATAATTGCATAGAAAATAAATCGCGCTAGACTGGGCATCGGTTTTGGCATCTAAATCATTTATTGTAAAAATCTGTGCTGAGTTTTAGTTTCTCCAGCTCTCACCTCTCCTGCGCTGTGGCTGCGCTGGCGGGACAGGTGCTGTCTGTGAGCCAACAGTCCGCTGGACCGCGAGTTCTGCAAGGGCAGCCGCGGGTCAATAAATGATGT
Organism: Danio aesculapii; assembly: GCF_903798145.1. Taxonomy (NCBI): domain Eukaryota; kingdom Metazoa; phylum Chordata; class Actinopteri; order Cypriniformes; family Danionidae; genus Danio; species Danio aesculapii. Next base: position 25,437,651 of record NC_079443.1, on the reverse strand, counting down.
GGCACGACAGTTGTGGTCTACGAAGAAGGGCTGTGGTGCATAAACACATAGATAAGAAGTTTGAGCGATGAATCTGTTTATGGTTTAAAGCAGATGGGCCTACGTAAACACACTAAACTCAGATTTCAGTCTGTACAGTTTGGCATATGCAGGACTAAGATTAAAGGGATAGTTCAGCCAAAACTGACAACTCTGTCATAATTTGCTCACCCTCCACTTGTTCCAGACCTCTTTAAGTTTCTTTCTTCTGTTGATCACAAAAGAAGATATTTTGAAGAACACTGAAAACTGGTCTTGACTTCCATAATATTTGTTTTTCCAACTTTAAAACACCATCTTTTCTGAAGAAAGAAACTAATAAATGTTTGGAACCACTTATGGCAGTGTAAATGTTCATTTTGTGTGAACTATCCCTTTAAACAGGTTCACAGGAACAGAAAACGCACACACATACACATACACACACACCTTCCCAGTGTGGTCATGTTTCATCTCCCAGCCCCGGGGAAGCTCCAGCTGCTTGTTGGAGAACAGATTGAGGAAGTTGACCAGGTCTCGGTTGTGCTGGTACCGCTCAAAGTGTTGGGCATCCCGTCGAACTTTACTGATCATGTGCTTCAGACACGTGTTACTTGTGAACATCCGATAGGCACTCTGAAGGTGAACAAGAAATCATGTCAAGAAGGTGTCAAAATACTTAACGTGCCACAGATGGACACCACATGCTTTAACTACGCCTCTGCTCTCTGGATCGTGCACTGTAACAACACATCCTGCATTGTTTCAAAAATAGGTCAGTCAACAGAGAGCAGGTGGTCTTCTGAGGCTGTTTACACCTAGTCATTTCTTGTGTTTTTTTTTTTCTGATTGTATAGCCATCCCATCCCAAGAGTTGTGATTGCCCTCCGAAATGCATTCCGGTTCGCTCAAACTATTTCAGAAAGGGGGTCTGGAACGCTTTTCAGAGTAAACAGGACATGTCTAAATGCATTTGGTTCTTGAAACGATCCCGCCCCTAAAATTTTACTCCACCCATAATGTAAAAAAATGAACATTTGAAAGTGTGAACAGTGCTAATCATTCAACGCAACTCTTCTTTTCTCATTCTATTGACCTTATTCTACAACGCGAAAGTGCGCTCGTTTTTGCGATTGTTTTAGAACTTCCGATTAAGTTGCCTATGGGAGAAATCACTAGAAATAATAAATGGCAGAAAACGATCAAACTACTCACTCTACAAACAAGTGTTTGCATGACTATACATAAAAAGTAGATTAATATAATACGAAAAGATCAGTTTGCAACACCAAGCAGCATAACGAGCTGTTTTTAACCTCTAAAAATGAATGGAAGTCAATGAGACCGGAAGTTTCGAGCCAAAAAGATTCAAATGGCTGCGCCCGCTCATACGCAAAGCATAAGGTGAATTGATCGGTCATCAACCATTAAATGATAAAACTATAATGTAAATTATATCAAATGGCAGCCTTAACAACATACAACAGATCACACACGTGTAGAAACCTATTTCTATGAATTCAGAGGTAAAATAATAGAGAAATAAAGTTTGTTCATATATCAATGCACAGTGTTTTGCTTTTGGGAGAGTAGGTTATACTCAAATGATCAAGTACCCTTTACAGTTTTGAATAATGTCTTGCAGACAAAAGTAGATGTTTCATTCAGGCTGTAATGTCAGTGATCGCAAAGCCCACTTAATCAATGTAACATATAGCATTGGATTTGAAGATCAAAATCATATCTGTTGAGCGGGGACACATTTAACTGGCCAAATATAAACAGAACAATTTTCACAAATCAGAGAGCCATCCAATCAGAGAAAATGCATGAAGTGGCCTTGTTTCAGGTGTGCAGTGATGTTTGTGTCTTTGGCTTACAGGATTAGAATGCAGAACAGAGAAGAAGTCTGGACTGGACAGGAACTTTGCACCAGGAGACTGAAGCAGAAGAGCCAGCCGAGAGCGTGAGCTGGCCTGACCAATAATGCCGTCCCTCCGGTATTCTGGACAAGAACAGACATCAATAAACACAGACTGAACAAAACCACTCAATTCCCAAAACACCATCATCTGCAGTTGGATGGCTTACCACTGATGGACTGAGCCAGCACATCTGTTTCATCAGCTGGAGGATCTTCAACTCTGTGTTCCTCAGACCTTTCACTGGTCATCGTCCTGCGAATACTCTGATACCTGCCAGAGAGAAATCACAGCAGTTGTTCATGTACCAAAGTCTTATTTTATCTAATTTGACACAATCTACATTGTAAAAGCGCTATATAAATAAACATGAATGGAATTAAATTCAATTAATTTACCCAGATTTAAGCGTTTCAGATTGTTTTATTGTAGCTATAACAAAAAGTGTCAATATTTTTATCCTCTTAAGGCCCAAGGCATTTTTTTTTACATGCATTTTTTATTTCTCTTTGCTCTTTGGGCTTATTAGAACCTAATTAGAATAAAAACCTAAGTATCATCTTTTGATATGATGTACTTTTACAGAAAATTATATGCATATATGTGGACTCGTGGTCCGAGTTTACATAAAAGACTTTTTCCTGAATTTTTTTTATGCATGTTTAACATAGAATTTTTTTAACATGTTTTGACTATCAGAGAGTAAAAACAGTTTTTTTCCCATTTTGGACAGTTAAAAATAGTGTTTGGGACATTTCATATGCGGCAAAACAGTTGCAGGATGACACTGTATGTCTGTAACATGTGGACACTCAAGCGCTAGGAGGTTATAATAAAAAGTTTACAATCTTTCATTTTCGCAGTTCATTCCACTGTGGTAACCCCTGATAAATAAGGGATTAAGCAGAAGGAAAATGAATGAATAAATCTTTTATTTTCACAGACTACTGCATCGATATTATGCCCAAATTCACTGTCATTTCTAAGCTGAAGGGTAAGATGGCTGTCTTTTTTACACCTTTAGCTTACTTAAGGTGCACTCACATTCCAGTAGAGTCTGAGTGCAGACCTACACTTAGCAGTTTGTTTGCATTGCTAATGGAAACAAGTTGTAACGCTTAAATTATTAAAAAGTACTTTAATACTACAATGCAACTAATCTTACTAATGGATTGATAAACCATAACCAAGATTTCCCAATCCCTGCTGTCATATTTTCAATGTGTATCCACAAAAATATCAACATGCATTTTAATGTGATGCATTCCTATTCTGGCCACATCTGCTTGCTACTGCATCAAGCCAATTAAAGAGTTATCTATGTGATGACAATGATTAATGTGAAACTATAAAACACAAAAATCATGTGTGCCTGTATAGTACATTTTATTTTAAAAAGACACATTAGCATTTTCTTTACGTTGGTTTGCTATAGGATGTAAATGCTTCATGCTAAATTATGCAGTCAATTCTGCATGTACAGACATGCTTGTTTGGACATATGATTAATTCTTTTTTATAGTTTATAAATGGTCCTGTTGTCTTTTACATAAAAAGTTAAGCACTTTTTGGTATTTCAAAATGTTACAGTGCCAGTTTATAGTGGATGTTGACAGGCGTCTTCCTGAGTTCTGTTCATCATAATACTGAAATACTTTTGCTTTGATCAAATGCAAAATCTTTACAGCATCTTATCCCCATAGAAATGCAGAGGGAAGGCTGGAAAAAGAGTATTTTTGGCAGAGAGCGCAGGTGGTGAAGTGACGTCACTTGAAGAAAAAGCACAGGTGTCTGAGATTGCAGGGAAAACCAGATCCAGAACCTTTTAACCATATTGTTCTCTGACATTTCGCAGATAAAATCCCAGTAGAATTCCATGTATTTGGGAGTTTTGTGTAAAAGTGAAAAAGTTTTCAAGCTCACGCAAAATCTAAACAGTTCCCTGCTTGGTTGGAAAGTGACTTTTGCTGAGCTGTGTGTTATACATGTCTATGCTGGCAGTGGATCTTTTCATACACACATTTTTTTACTGAAACAAAAACTCCATTGTCTCCAATGTCCATTGTTCAGTGTAAATAGCATTAAAAAACAAACAAATTAGGATTATTTTCTCCCAGAATTTCTATTAAAATTAAACGATTTAACAGATTTTCCTGGATTTTAAAAAATTTATTTCATCCATTTTTTCATAAGTTTTAATTTTTGCAATGCCCTTGGAACCAATGGAAAATGAGAAAGAAGACAAACCGAGCTTGCTGGTGTGTCCTTTCCTGTGTAAAACGAGCTTTTCAGCTCTGTAATATTTAAAACAAGTGCAGTATTGGTCTAACCTGCGGTTGAGTTGTTCCATCTGCAGAATGGAGCTGGAGCGGGTCAGACCCTGTGGAGCTGGAGGGCCGGTGGGTCTCTGCCATGTGGTGGTGCGATTCACGTGATCCACAAAGAAGATACGGCCATGACTGTCAATACGAGCCTCCCAGTCTGAGGAGAAAGAGGGAGAAAATGAGAACGAGAGCATGACAGTGCCTGATATGTTTTGGCAAAATTAGCTTTACAAGCAAACAAGCACAGGCAAGGTGAACACACACATACACTGTCCTCCACTTATATTTTGGCACCTTAGGTAAAATGAGCAAAGAAGACTGTGAAAGGTTTATTGTTTTTTTACAACACATTTAGAACAACAAATAGCAAATACTGCCACAATTATTGACACCCCAATTCAACACATACACACAGGATTTATCATTTATTTATTTATTGCATATTCTCATAATACTTCATAATACATAATTATGCATAATTATCACCAAGGCCCAACTCACTCATTGGGCCATTCATCACTATAAATAAGAAAAGAAAAAACTCAAAGTGATTTGGTGAGATTCACAGCAAGAGAAGTGTCTTAAGAAATAGCAAAAACACTGAAAATAAGAATTTCCACCATCGGGGCAGACAGTAATTATCAAATTCGACTAAAATGGAAGTGTTATGGCTAAGCCTGGTAAAAAATCTCCAAGATTCACAGCTGTTTTTTTTAAAGGGTTTTAAGAAAAAGGTAGACTCTCTCATCTAACAATAAACATAAACATACTCTTGTTTTTTTTTGTTAAAAGGTTGAGCAAATGTTTAAAAGGTTAAAAAACACACACATTTTTACTAGCTTCTTTGCTTATATTTACCAATGGTGCTAATATTACTGGAGGACACTTTAAACCACACTGAAGCGCATGCAGACGTACAGAAACACATACACACACTCACTAGGAGGTAAAGGCTCGTCCACACGCTGGTATCGGTGGATGTCTTGTCTTACAGATGGCAGAGAATGAACACGCTGATCTCCGTTTACCTGAGGGACGCCTGCAAAACATTTACATACAATACATCAGGGTGTATTTTCATCTCCTACTTGATTCACACATAAATGATTGTGTGAATACCTAATTCTGACTCTGTCTCTGTAACAAAAGTCTCAGAGTCGACAGATTCCCCATCTCCGGATGGTATCAACTCATCTTCATCCTCCTGTGACACTCCTGCTGTGGCCTCCAGACTCCATCTTCTGGACATGGTGTCCTCGGTCACATCTTCACATTCCTCTTCCTCATTGGCGGGGGGCTCTGGTTTTGGAGCATCTCTCTCCAGCTCATTGGTTGGATGCGTTTCTTCAGCATTCTCTGCAACCTCATAAGTGGTAGGTGGATCATCTGAGAGATCTTCTCCCCCTGGGTCAATGGCTGCCTCTGCCCCCTGCTCCGCCTCCTGTAAAGACCCAGTTCACAAAGAAAGATTACCTTCTATCTGTCCATCTATCCATCCATCTGTACGTCTGTCTGTCTGTCCGTCCATCCATCCATCCATCCATTCATCCATCCATCCATCCATCCATCCATCCATCTATCTACAGTATCTGTCTGTATAAGCCTGTCTGTCTGTCTGTCTGTCTGTCTGTCTGTCTGTCTATATGACTGTCTGTCTGTCTGTATATATGACTGTCTGTCTGTCTGTATATATGTCTGTCTGTCTGTATGTATGACTGTTTGTCAGTCTGCCTGTATATATGACTGTCTGTCTGTCTGTCTGTCTGTCTGTATATATGACTGTCTGTCTGTCTGTCAGTCTGTCTGTATATATGACTGTCTGTCTGTATATATGACTGTCTGTCTGTCTGTATATATGTCTGTCTGTCTGTCTGTATATATGTCTGTCTGTCTGTCTGTATGTCTGTCTGTCTGTCTGTCTGTCTGTATATATGACTGTCTGTCTGTCTGTCTGTATATATGACTGTCTGTCAGTCTGTCTGTATATATGACTGTCTGTCTGTCTGTCAGTCTGTCTGTATATATGACTGTCTGTCTGTATATATGACTGTCTGTCTGTCTGTATATATGTCTGTCTGTCTGTCTGTATATATGTCTGTCTGTCTGTCTGTCTGTCTGTATGTCTGTCTGTCTGTCTGTCTGTCTGTATATATGACTGTCTGTCTGTCTGTCTGTATATATGACTGTCTGTCAGTCTGCCTGTATATATGACTGTCTGTCTGTCTGTCTGTATATATGACTGTCTGTCTGTCTGTCTGTCTGTATATATGCATGTCTGTCTGTCTGTATATATGACTGTCTGTCTGTCTGTCAGTCTGTCTGTATATATGACTGTCTGTCTGTATATATGACTGTCTGTCTGTATATATGTCTGTCTGTCTGTCTGTATGTCTGTCTGTCTGTCTGTCTGTCTGTATATATGACTGTCTGTCAGTCTGTCTGTATATATGACTGTCTGTCTGTCTGTCTGTATATATGACTGTCTGTCTGTCTGTCTGTCTGTATATATGCATGTCTGTCTGTCTGTATATATGACTGTCTGTCTGTCTGTCAGTCTGTCTGTATATATGACTGTCTGTCTGTATATATGACTGTCTGTCTGTCTGTATATATGTCTGTCTGTCTGTCTGTCTGTCTGTCTGTCTGTCTGTCTGTCTGTCTGTATATATGACTGTCTGTCAGTCTGCCTGTATATATGACTGTCTGTCTGTCTGTCTGTCTGTCTGTATATATGTCTGTCTGTCTGTCTGTCTGTCCGACTGTCACTTCTGTTTCTATTTAAATAACTTATAATTTCTGATTTTGATCAATTGAGTTAATTAAAAACATGAAAACCATGTGGTGCTGCCAAATCATTTTATAAGATATGTTTGACCTTTTTATGAGAAAGCAAGTTGAGCAACTGCTTATATAAATGTTAATTAATGTACAGTGTTAATATATAATTAACAATATTATCTGGAAAATATGTTACTTTTTATCTAAATTGTAACACATTAGTCTTTATTCCAGGTTATTTGAACATTTTGTTTTATCATGAACACAGAGTACTTTTGTATGGTGAACTTCTTTAAACCAGCTTTATAAAAAAATAAACTTGGATTACTTTAGTCAGCTAAAATTCTAATTTTGTTATGTAATAATTGTATGTTAATATTTAATAACATTTTAGGTGTTTTAGTTATTACAACACTATGATTTGTAATAATTCAATAATACTCAAACACATCTGTAAAAGACTTTAACATTTGCCAGCCGATTCGAATGTTATCTCTTGATTGATTGGGTGTTACCAGTGGTTATCAGCTGATAGATATGGGCCAGTAGGAGCCTTCTGTGTACATCCAAATGGTTAATCAGCTAAAGATCACATACGGCTGCGGCTGGAAGGTAACGAGAATTATTTATATTATTTATGAAATATCCATTAATTGTATTTTTTTAACATCTACCCCAACCCTAAACCCAACCGTCACAGTACTGTAAAAACAGATCTGGATCTGGACTATTAGTATAGCTGATTAACCATATGGATGGATGATAACAGCGTTCTGAGCCTACCAGTAGGTGCAGAAGGCCCCTACTGGCCCATATCTGATAACCATAGCTGATAACCACTGATAATGCCCATTCATTTGAGTGATAACATTTGAAGCGGGTGCATTGGCAGAAGGTTGTGAAAACTCTTATATTTCGAAAAAGAATTGAAGAATTCTGACCTGAGATGCTGATGCAGGCCCCGGGCAGCAGTCAGATGCCATCGAGGAGATATCAACTTCAGTTGCCAGCTCTTCACTGGGCGCCAGGCCCTCTTCCTCCTCCTCCTCTACCTCCACCTCCTGCCCCTGTTCCCCTTGCCTCTCCATCAGACTGGCTGTTTCCACCTCGGGGGCAACTGAACTGGGCACGACCTCTGGATCAGGAGGCACCTCTGCTCCTGCATTCAGAGTCTCTACTTCAGACTCCAGCCCAGCCTCTTCTGGAGGTTCCTCTACGCCTCCATCAAACACAGCTCCCGTAACTGCTGCTTTTGGAGGTGCTTGATGAGATCTTGGAATGCCATTAAATGTTGACAACGTGGCCTCTGTAGCAGCAGATCTGTCCTCATCTTCATCCGAGTCAATGTGCAGCATGGCACTGAGTCGCGTATGTGTGGGAAAGCTGGAGCGGAGTTTTGGAGAAGCTGCTCCTAGAGGTCTGTCACCCGGGCCTTTGGGAGCCTCAATGGCATCAAGCTGCTCGCTGAAAGAGCCCTGGAGCAGGTCTGGAGAAGAAGGGGCCTCGTCGTCCAGGGTGCCACCATAGATCTCCGTGTCGGGGGAAGGAATGCTGCTCCCCTCCCCATTTCTGTTGGACCCCAGGGAGCATGTTGGGGAAGGGCCTGCTGATGAGATGGGTAGAGGATGAGGCAGCTCTTCATCATCTGAAGGGGTTCCAGGAGCTCCATTGAGGGCTGCTGCCCCCAGAATTGTCTCAGGGGACACATCTGTAGGAGGTGAGGTGAGTTAATTTAAAATAAATGGAAAACAGTGGTTATTAGCGCCATTGAGTAAGCGCACAAGTGTATGTGATCTTACCATCTGGGCCCATAGATGTGACGTCCACTTTAAAGTGCATTTGACCACTCACATGATCAGTGGGCAAACGACGACATAGGGAGAAGCTGAGCGACTGGTTCCTGTAGCCATTAAATCACACATTTATGTAACATAACACTGTTCAATCAGTTGGGGTTTTTAAATCTTTTTATTTTTCCTAAAATATTTATTTTATGTTGACCAATGTTGTGTTTATTTAAAAAAGAATACATTTATAACTCTGGGAAAAATTATTACAATTAAAAAAAAATTCTATTTGAATATGTTATTAAATGTGTTAAATGTTATAAAATTGGGAAAAATTGGGCAAAAATGGGCAAAAAATGTATTGTTTTGATACTTTTCAGCCTTTTTTGATGCTAAAGAAACATTTATTAATATCATTGTTGAAAACGATGAGCTGCTTAATAGTTTTGTGGCAATGCAATAGAGATTATTTATCTGAAAAATCATATATCTTTCATAATTCAATGTTTTTGCATTTACTTTAATCAGTTTTATGCTGTCTTGCTGAAAAAAATGAATAATTCCTTCAAAAAATAGCTTGCTAACGCATAACTTCTTAAGGGTAGTATATTACTGATCTTCTAATATTTGTGTTTATGTTCCATGAAGAGATGAATCTGGAAAGAAGGATAAGAATCATGTCTGTTTGCATAAATCACATTGTTTTGTGTCAGGCTCACCCTGTCGCATGTCTCTCCAGCAGCAGCTGCACAGGAATGTTCAGCTGACCCAGGAAGCGTTTAATAATGGGTCGACTTTTAGCAAACTTATCTTTAACCTCAATCACTAAGACGTCTGTCATAAGAGCCACAAACGTATGTTTCTGCAAGGAAAAAAACAGAGAATTGAAAAACAGAAACATCTTTTTGTCTCATCAGATGTTCAGTTGATTTGCATTGTCTGATTTAGAGAGTAAGTGTATGCTGTAAGTGTCATTATGTGTGTGTCACCTCTCCATGCCAAACAGGATTAGTGGTGTTAGTTGTAATGCCGGATCGCCTCTCTTGGCCGTGATGGGAAAAGGTCGGAAAGCAGCTTCTTTTGCCTGGATGAATGCTCATCTTCAAATAAGGGTCTGGGTTAAAAAACATCCCCTTCTTCAGCCCAACAGCCCGGATATCTAAAACAAACAATAATATAGTAATAAAAACAGCTCAAATAAATCGGTGGAGTAAGATAATATTAGTATAAGTCATTGAGAGTTATTTGAAGAGCATAAATCATCTTTATCTCTTACACATGTAAAAATTACCTGATAGGGTAAAGCTAACCAGTTTTCGACTACTGTCTGAAGCTTGTTGTCCTTCTCCTTGGCCATCAACCTAGAACATATATTTTTGTGAGCGGTAATATATAAAGTTGAAGTCAGATTTATTAGTCTCCCTTTGAATTTTTTTTTTTTATTATTTCCTAAATGATGTTTAACAGAGCAAGGAAATTTTCACAGTATGTCTGATAATATTTTTTCTTCTGGAGAAAGTCTAATTTGTTTTACTTCGGCTAGAATAAAAGCAGTTCTAAGTTTTTTTTAAAACCATTTTGAGGTCAAAATTATTAGCCCCTTTAAGCTACTTTTTTTCATTGGTCTACAGAACAAACCATCGTTATACAATAACTTGCCTAATTACCCTAACCTGCTTAGTTAACCTAATTAACCTAGTTAAGCCTTTAAATGTCACTTTAAGCTGTAAAGAAGTGTCTTGAAAAATATCTAGTCAAACAAATCAGTTATTAGAAATGGGTTATTAAAACTGTTATGTTTAGAAATGTGTTGAAAAAAATCTTCTCTCTGTTAAACAGAAACTGGGGACAAAATAAACAGGTGGACTAATAATTCTGACTTTAACTGAATATATTAATTCATTCATCCATCATTATTCATCAGGGGCCGCCACAGTGGAATAAACTGCCAGTTCATCCAGCATATGTTTTACACAGCGGATGCTATTCCAGCTGCAACCCAGTACTGGGAAACATCCATACACACTCCTTCACACACATACACTACGGCCAATTTAGTTTATTCAATTCACTTATAGCGCATGTCTTTAGACTGTGGGGGAAACCAGTTACCTTCTTGTTGTGAGTGCTAACCACTGAGCTGCCATGTATATATATATATATGTGTGTGTGTATGTGTATGTATGTATGTATATGTACATGTATATGTGTGTATGTGTGTGTGTGTGTGTGTGTGTATATATATATATATATATATATATATATAGTTATAGACATATTGGCACTATTTTGTGACTGAATGACAGTAAGTGGGCTAGTGTAGGTTGTTAAAACTAGTTTAACAAAACTAGAAGTTAAAAGGTTAATGAGGTTTGTTTTTCTTTCTGCAGGTTTTACATTAAATTAAAAAGCTAGTAAATGATTTCAGCTCAGATCAATATTTTGTGTCTAACTGTTTAGTTTTGTGGCAAGTAGCCACACACAAAAAAATTGGGGTAATGTCATTTTCTCTATAATTGTTTTCACAGAATAAAGCCCTTCAGGCTCTTTGAACAGCCCATGCTTCACACAGCTAAGCATGTCAGGTTTTATTCTGCAATAACTAGCTGGATTAACCCCTTACTTAAACAATGTGACAAATAACTTAATTATAGTGTGTATTTTTGTTGCAATTTTTTCAGTTTTCCAAAGAAATCTTTCAGTCTTTTAAGATGCAACTTCTACAGTTTCTGTCTATGTGTGTTTCATTAGATCTGTAATTCTACAGATGGGCATGTGTCCAGGATCAGATGAGATCTCCTATGTGACCACATCCATCCAATGACATGGCAAATCACCAGCACTTACAAGATGTAAGGCTGCAGTCAAATAGCCATTTAACGCACCTTATCACTTGTTGCATCATAGGAAACACATACAATATTGCACAGAAATTGCGAACAGGTTTGAACATTTTCCAAACATTTTGAACATTGATGTGCAGTTTATTATGCTAATTTTCCATATTTATGTAAATACCAGACATTCCTATTGCAATCTCATGAATGGCTCAGAAATGTTGGTAACACTTCATTTTAGTGTCATTGTTACGCTTATGTACTTACTACTGTAATAACAATATGCTATGCATAATTACATATTACTACGACCAGACGGAATCTGCAGACATTTTTGCTATTTTTTGCATTTTCTGCGCAGAATTTTGTTAAAAATCTGCAGATTTATGCGGAATGATTTTGGGAGTATCATAACTAAAACCTTAATATATGAACTAAACAGTAATACATTTTTAACTTGTATTTAATGTTTACAATGCAAATCCATCTAGATCCACTTTACTTGGTAAACAAATCAAGTCTTTTATATAATATATCTACTAAAAGGCAGAAAATATTACTTTACAAACTGTAATGTAAATAATTTATTTGAATATTTTCATATTAATCAATAATTATACTAAAATTAATTTAAAAACTGAATAAATATAAATTTACACACATTAAGTAAATAATCAGAATCATTGATGGGCTAAAAATCTACGAATATCTGCACGCGCAGATTCTGTGTGGGCCTACATATTACTAAAAAACTCATCATAACCCTAACCATATAGTAAGTACATGCAGTTCATTTCTGTTACTTAGTACTTTAATGTCTACTTTAACTCACTAAAACACCTTAAAATACAGTTTGCCAAAGTCTTTAATTACCTGCTTTATAATGAGTATTTGATTGGCCTAACAACTGTTTTCCACAAAACTGGATTGTGAAGTCAAGCACTTAAGCACACAGTGTGGTTTGTGAGCTGTAAGGCTGTCTGTTGAGACAAGAGTAATGTCTGCGGTGAACACACACACATACACACACAAAGAGAGAGACTGACCGAGGCTCTGGGGTTCTTGACTGTGATGCAGGCAGTCGTGGCTCTCAATGCTCCACTTACTCCATGGTAGTATTTAAAGCAGATCCTTGTCTCAGCTAGAAGAGAGAACCAGATAAGTGTCAGCATTACTCATCTGCTCAGCATATCCGTAGAGTCAGCACTATATTGAATATAACATAAAAAATAAGCTTTCTAGAGTCTTCAATTTTCAGGATGAATCTTACTTTCCAAGATTATAAAACTACTGAATGTTATAGCATAATCAGGATCTCTACTATTGTCTAACATTCTGCTCCATTAAATATTTCATAATATAAAGCTGGAGGGCTGCAGAGTTACTCACATTCAAGAAAGTATGGTCCGACCTCTAATCTCCAGACGATCTGACCACACTGTGTGCCGTTTACCCCACGGTTCTTACAGTCCCACACGTTTGACGGACAGGTTTCATCTGAAAAAAGCACATAGCATTAAAACTGTGAGAAATATGTGAAATGTACAGTAAAAAACAGCAACTGTTGTTGCCAGTACACTTTAAAATGGTGCAAAAAAACTTTATAACAGGTGGCAAATTAAAAAAAACAACAAGTGTTGAATCAAAATCAGCACAAATAGCCTATCTGAAGTACTGTACAATATAAAGTGCACAGAGTCATACATAGCAACATGTGAAACTAAAATGATGCAATTAACACTAATTACACAACGTAAAACCCAAATGTTCTTTCTGAAAATGAAGAAATGAAAATTTGAGTAAACCATAAAACTGCTTGCTTTTTTTTAACTTCCAAAATAGCACATTTACAAGTACTTTACTGTAAAATGTAATGAAATTATTTTATTTTTTTTATCATTCCGATTAAGGAAACGCTGGTGGTGAATCTGCAGCACAGGAATTAAGTTGAAAAGACTCAATAAGCAGACCAGCGTGAGCATAACAAATCTGCAGTGGCTCTGTAAATAACACCCCACAGCATTGGTCGTCTACTAATGAACAAATGTGGGCCAGATTATATTAAAGCCATTACTGAATGTCTGCTTAGTCGTCAAAACTTAGAGCCGCTAGAGAGATAAGACCCTTGCACAGGTACAGAAGTTCTGCTGGCCTTCAAGGCAGTGGTTAGTGGCTTTGTGCCCAGATGTATCGCTTTGCTCCAGGCTCATATTTTTACATGACAGGGAGAATTGTGATCTTACTGTTTAAGGAGGAGGACTGAAGGGCACAGAGGATGAAGGCATCTTCTAGTAAACATGTCTAACAGCATGTCTGGTACAGTCCTGCTGTTTTTAATTTAAAACTCAACTCGTACTGTATTATGTCTCTGTTGTAGCCTGTACTTGTGTGAGGAATTTATAAACTTTGTATTACACCAATTTTATGTCTGTGCCTTCTGATGACGAATGGCTTTGTTGTATTGCTCTTTTAGAAGTTGCTTTGGATTAATGAGGATGGATTAATCTAAGAGGCCCCGTGTAGGATTTAAATCAAACTTCGCCAATCAACACATACATAACACGTGCATACTGTATACACCTATACTATTGACTGTTCAAAACATGTATGAAACTTGCACATATACATATAAACTTGATGCATGCATACACCCGCATACACACGCACGTTGATTTAAACTCGATCCTTGCATAAACACCTAGATTAACACACGCACGTACAACTCGATCCTCGCATAAACACCTAAATTAACACTCACATACACAAAAACTCACTGCGTGCTGGCATATAGCACTCGCCCAAACGTACAAAATGAAATTCACAAACACATTTATCAGGAATCTGGTTATTGCAAAGCTGATGAAATGACGATTAATAGAGGTATTAAATCTGTTAAATAATGAAAATGTGTTATATAAAATAACATAAAATATTAGTCTATATAAATAGACTATATAAAATATATAAGAAATATTATGTTAAACCTTTTTAATTTAATTGGGTAATTATACACAAATATATATAGACAGATAGAACCCTTAAAGGACGTTCAAGATGAAAAGCAACTCTTTTCTATTGCAAATATTAATGTAGCCTATCTTCTTTTTGATTTTTTTATTATTATAATAACTATTCTTTTTCTTAGTTTTTTTGCGGATGCCATAATTGTAAGATTTTTGTATTATTTTGATTGTTAAATATTGAGCATATACAAAGAAAACACCTAACGATCTATCTATCTATCTATCTATCTATCTATCTATCTATCTATCTATCTATCTATCTATCTATCTATCTATCTAAGCTGAGTCTGAGAGTTTTATTTATTTGATAGTTTATTTCACATTTCTTGTTTGTAAAGATTAAATACAAATAAAAAGTGAACATATTTTTTTTTTTGTACTGTTTTTATTTTTATTTTTTAAGTTGTAAGAGCCTGGAGGTTAAAATGAAAAATTATATATATATATATATATATATATATATATATATATATATATATATATATATATATATATATATATATATATATATATATATATGATATTTTTTAAATATACATTAAGATTGTCGATTTTTTTGTCCAAAATAAATGTTTTATTTTGTAGAGCTGAAAATTTCTCGACTCTTCTGAAGTTAAAACATTGGTTTTGTGTTGCCTTAAAAGAAATTAATATAAATCAGTCTGAATACACTAAAAATATTTATTGTGATTTTTTTAAATTTTAGTAATTTGATGTTGTAAATGAGAGCATAATTATTTCAAATTTAAAAGACGTGTCATCAGTAGCTTGCCAAACAACAAAAATTTCTTTACTCAAATACTTCATTTATTTGTTACTGATTTACAAGCTTAGCAAAAAGTGAAAATTAAATATCATACTACATCCTTTGGTTTACAGCACAAACTCTCTTACCTATGTGGTACAGGCCGATCCAGTCAGTGGCGTCCACCTCCTCCTTGATGTCCCATGAGATGACGAGGTTCTGTCCGCGGCCCAATGTAAACTCTAGAGTCGAGGCTGTGAGTGAGGATCGCCCTTGAGAGCTGACCAGGTCTGTGTCGCTGTTGGCTCTGGGCAGTCCCACTCCCGCCTGCTCAGCTCCACCGCGCTCCGCCAGGCTTCGTAGGTTCTCCGGGCTGAGCGTGTGCCGCACATTCGGGCTCCGTCTTCGGCCTGCAGACTCCCGTGTGGCCAGGTGATCCCGCCCCTGAGGCGCCATGCCGGACGCCGGGCCGGAGCGGGGCCTGGACGGGAGGACTGCTGTGGCGAGAGATGGGCGAATGGTGGCAGCGGTGTGTGGGCAGTTCTACGGAATAATGACTGGCTTTGAGGAAAAAGCCAGAATGGCGGAGAACCCTGACTTGAATCCTGGATCAGACCTGGACCTGACTCTAACTGTCTGCGCACACAGGAACTCTTCTGGCCTATCGTCTGATGGAGCACTTGGCTATGATAATGGCTATTGACCTTAACGATTTGAGAATAAGGTATTTAATTAATCTTTAATGAGTCTAAAAGAGCTCAGTTTTATCCCATTGATTGGTCACTGGGTTCCAGCTAGCAAATACAATCCTTCATGGCTCCTAATTGAAGATCATCAACAAAATCAGTCTATGAACAGTAAAGAAGACAAATGTTTAAATATGTCTGCTCTATCAATCTTTAGAATGATAAATAAGTGTACGGAGCAGGAAAAGGATATGGGAAATGATACGGAATATGAAAATGGGGAGGGGGCCGGGGATTGGATGGGGAGAGAAAAGCAAAAGTCAGCTATGAGAAAGTATTACATTCTTACACAGATTGTTATAAACAGTCATCATGTTTGTGAATACACATACTTGATTCATTTAGAGATAACATCACCAAAAAGATTGATAAAATGCAGTGAGTCAGATGTTTTACTGACCACCTCCAACCAATTCAGTGACTCAAATCCCACAGTTATTTTATATTTAGACACTACACTGTTTAAAAAACATTAAATTTTCTGCCAACATTATTCATTTTATAGACATTTCTGTCAATGCTATGTCATTTAAATTGTTTTACTTCAGTTTTTTGTGTTGCAGGTTTAGTAATTTTGTAATGTAATTTGTATTTATTTGACACATTTATCGTGTATGGCCATACACCCAAAGCGCTTCACAATGTTGAGGAGGGTCTCTCCACACCACCACAAGTGTGCAGCATCCACTTGGATGATGCGACGGCAGCTACAGGACAATGGTGCCAGTGTGTTCACCACACACCAGCTATTGATGGAAGATTTCATTACTTTAACTTACAAGTGACTTTAATTATTAAATATTTCAAACCAAGTATTCATTAAAATTATCAAAAGTAAAAAAGCAACCAACCCAAATTCATGAGTGTTTCGAACAGCTCACAAAATAATTATATGAGCCGTCTTTTAACTTATGAACTGAACTGTATATTTGTACACACGTAAACTAATACTTGTGGATATTTCAAGTCAAAACATTATACATACACTGTAAAAAAATCCTGGTTGCCTTACATTTTTAAGCTGAATCAACAGCTTGCGTAACTTATAAAATGAAGTTAGAACAGTTTAGTTATTAGTTTAATAAGTTATAATGACCAAAACATATGCTGTCAGGAATAATTGATCATATAATTTTTTACAGTGTGAAAACAAATAGTTTATATTCACCTTCATATTCACATTGCACTGCATCGGATGGGTGTATGTTTCTGATTCACTCAAAATAATTGGTTTATTTAAAAAAAATCATTTCACTGTGAATCAAAAACAACTCTGGTCTTAGAGTAGTTTTGTGTGCAACAATTGGGCCCCAAAAGCTGTTTCAATACATCACATTGCTCTGTGGTTAAAAACACACCCAATAAACTCTAATGGATGCAGATGTAAAGAGAAATTTAAGTTATTTTTACTAAAGTTTAGGAGCTGTTTATTTATTTACTTCCAGCACCTCAAGAAAATCATGATGAGAGATGATATATTCCATTAAGTTATATTCTGCTACAAAATAAATCATAAAAAATAAAAATAAACAGGGGGGATAATAATTCAGGGGGCATAATAATTCTGACTTTAACTGTATGTACTCCAGTTATTGATATGGATCTGTTCTGTATGTGCAATTTGGCTGTTTGCAATATAATAAATAGATAAGAAATAAAATAAGAAGTCTCACATTGCAGAATGACAAGCAGTTTATTGCATGTCTGAAAATGCCTGAGTGAGTGTGCACGTGTGTATGAGTGCGTTACAGGAGGTGATGTCAGCACAGAGAGTTTCTGCAGTGTTTGCATGCGGATGACACCTGATCTTACAGTCCATTAAATAGTAAATGAGGTCTGTTCACCTATGCATAAATGCAGTGTTTGCTATCGCTACAGGAACCCCTCTGTAGACTAGCGGAGGTTACTGCAGTCTTTGCTTCTTGACATAACGGGCACCTTGGGGAGCTGGCACAGAGCATGGCACAGCATTACACTTCCACTGTATATAACAAACACAT
The DNA here is from genome assembly GCF_903798145.1 of Danio aesculapii. Lineage (NCBI taxonomy): Eukaryota > Metazoa > Chordata > Actinopteri > Cypriniformes > Danionidae > Danio > Danio aesculapii. The sequence goes on along the minus strand of NC_079443.1, from coordinate 25,419,471 downwards.
TCAGAAAGGAAACACACGCAATTACACGACTGCCCAGTTTTCTACCAACAGACTTTTTTGTCTCATATCTTGCCAAATTTAAGGTGTCATCCGTTACCAATTTAAAAACTGCTACTTTCCAAAATAAAGTCCCAATTTACTGTTAAAAGACTGATAAACACTTTCAAAGAAAACATTTTGTATATATTATTAGCCCCCCTGATTTATTAGCCCCCCTGTTTTTTTTCCTAATTTCTGTTTAACGGACAGAAGATTTCTTCAACACATTTCTGAACATAATAGTTTTAATAACTCATTTCTAATAAGTGATTTATTTTATCTTTGCCATGATGACAGTAAATAATATTTTACTAGATATTTTTCAAGACACTTCTATACAGCTTAAAGTGACTAAAGGCTTAAGTAGGTTAAATAGGTTAACTAGGCAGGGGTAATTAGGCAAGTTATTGTATAACGATGGTTTGTTCTGTAGACTATCGAAAAAATATATATAGCTTAAAGGAGCTAATAATTTTGACCTCAAAATGGTTTTTAAAAAATTAAAAACTGTTTTCATTCTAGCCAAAATAAAACAAATAAGACTTTCTCCAGAAGAAAAAATATTATCAGACATACTGTGAAAATGTCCTTGCTCTGTTAAACATCATTTGGGATTTAATTAAATAATTCTGACTTCAACTATATATATATATATATATATATATATATATATATATATATATATATATATATATATATATATATATAGTGATAACTAGATAACTCCAACCTATTTGCAAACAAATCTTTAACTGTTCAAAGATTATCACTAAGTTGGATTTATAACCACGTTTTGTTTGTTTTTGCAAAACATAATTGTAGTTTAAAACATGGTTAAATCATAATTGTAGATACGTCAATGAACTACCACTGTTCTGCTAACTGCGTATGCTGAACATGTTCCACAAACTGAAATATTGTTACTTCACTTTTTATCCTTTTCCTGTTCATCCATTTAAAACAGCTTTGGCACAATCTGCATGGCATAAAGCTCTATATTAATACTTGTCTTTTGACTACAGGGGGTTTCCTCCTAACCTCTGCCTCATCAGACAGGCAGACAACCCCTCTGCCCACTACTTCCCCTCACATCTCACCCATCTCCTGCTAAATGAAAATGTGATGCAGCATTATGAATACAGAATGAGTACTGCAGCATCACTAATAAGGATATCACAGTCAGTTTGCAAATTACGCAGCAACTTTCAGCCAGTTTAAGGGCTTTTCCTTTATGTTTTTATTAATTTGTTTGTACACTGTTTCTTCGTGCATATGTCAGTTTTGAGATTGTTGAGCTATAAATGTCCACTTCTGCAGCACGTATACACACAACAAACTTTAGTGAATGGATAGCCTATATACTTTGCCTGAGTTATATGGAGTTAAAAAAACCTGTTAAAACCTGACTTAATTCAGTGTTTTGTGCTAGTGCAAATTAGCACACATTTAAATATAACATTATAAAAAACGTGTGATAGGCTACTGAAAAATGCTCGAAATTCTTAATGTTATCATCAACTGGGAAAGTATGGTGATGCATATTAGCATGTTAAACCTATTCATCTGCAGTGTCTTCCACAAGCAGATTAAACGACCAGTTATTTATAGATTCGTTTGTTTGACGGAAATAATCAGCTAAATTAAAAATAGACTAAATGAATAAATGATGCGTGATGTATTTTTTATTACTCAGCAGAAGTGTGTATTACGTCATATGAGCTCGAGCCCCTCTCTCTCTGCTACTGGGCGCGATCCAGCAAATTCATCACACGAAGGTTTATTTTAATGTGCAGGTGAAGCCCAGCGCGCGCACACACACACTTCACAGAGCGTGACCGCGCTTCTCACGACACGCATGCAGCGCTATCGCATAACGCAGGGAATTCCCTTCGTCATGTATTCATACATCATGAGCTGCAGATGATCAGCAGTGCTGCATTAACGCAACCCCTCATGTGTGTTTCCAAAGCTCTGAGTCAGCCCCGCTAATATCCTTCACCTAAAAAAGTGCGTTTTCCAAAGTCAACCTGAAAATGCGGTAATTCGCTTAAATAAAAGTGCTGAATCATAAACATGTTTGGTGTTCAAACATCGCACACATGCAGCATGCATCAAAACACAGTACATTGTGTAACCGCGTACCTGCGCATCAACGTGATGTCTTCGTGGAATCGCCGAGCAAATCCGCGGCGCAGAGGCGATTAACGCGCGTTAATAATGCCGTTTTTATCCTCAGCAGCGGTCCATTCAGGGCCTCTTCATCCGTGACTGAAATCACGACTGAGGGAACAGTCCTCTTCTGCACAGGTTGACAGATGAGCTATACGAACATCCTGGATGTTTGTGGTCTGATGAATACCTGATCTGATCTGAAACACCGTTCGGGATTCAAGCAGAAAACGGCGATCGGTTTCCCTGTGGACGTGACCACCCGGCTGGGTCCGTCTTCATGTCAGTCCCCGCAGCGCATGCAGGCAGCGGTGCTTATAAAGCGGTTATAAGCGCTGGAGGGAGTGTGAGGGTGGCGACTGATGGGGAAAACATCTGTCTTGCACGAACAGCTCTTTCACTGAGAGAGAGAGATCTGCCTAAAGCCTACAAACGACTTCACATCACATCTGTGTGGGTCGATAATGCAGACCTACATGGGAACACTGTTTGTTGAGTGATGTTACTTTGGTTTAAAAATGCTGGGCTCTCTTAACCCCAATTACTATAAAACATGGACAAACCTAAATGCCACATTAAAGCATTTAGTTATTTTTTTACCCCAATTTGAACACAATGGATGGGTTTATCCATATCTTATACACATTTGTTTTGAAACAAACATTATTTAGGTGAGACTAGTTTATGTAAAATATAATGTCTTATACATCGTCTCAAAACATCAGTTTTCCCACATTTTGTCTCACACATTGCTCATTTAAATTCTATACATTACCTTTATAAAAGATTGATGTCTATAAGGTAATTTCCACAAGATATTTTAACACAATTTAACACTAAAAGCCTTTATTTAAATATTTCCTACTAAATGTTGTCTTTTTTCCTGTAAAGCTGCATCAGACATCACATACTTCTGTACAATAGCCTATTAAATGGGTCAACACTGCACAATAACTCTAAAATATGAACAACAGCCTGCTTTTCAGCAAATAAAAGGCACCTATTTTCAAGATTTAAGATACGTCTTTTGTGTCTCCATAGTGTGTAAAGTTTCAGCTGAAAATACCCATCAGATGATTTATTATACCTTTCAGAATACTGGAATTTTCTGCTCTGAACACAGTGTAGCTGTTTTGTAGGAAGCAGATCTCGCGTAACGTTTGTGAAAAATACTACCAATGATTATTTGATGTTTTTTGTTGTGGAGTTAATTCAAGCCTTTCGATGAGTCACACACAATATCGTTACAGTTAACGCACGCACACAAACGCATCCGTTATGTTAATACACACAATAAACCTGATTTAACGTCCACAAACTTGGATTCAAGCGTCTTCTGTTATGACTGTACTGACATGCGGCTGTGGTGATGCAGTAAAGATGGTAAAAATTGCTGTAATTCATTACAAATATGCACTGTTTTACACTGTTCTTGATCACATTTGATGATGACTGATGATCACAGCGAGCTCAACAGATCTTTTAATCCCGGTTGCTTTGCGCACAACCTTTCTTGTTGATGTAATTATGCGTTACTACGGAGACATGTTAATACGCATGTCAAATCAGTTTGGTGGGTGGGGAAACCACACTCCTACCTCACGTTGCGGTGGGCCTCAAAATGGGAAGGATTTGGATCCTATTTTAACGTCAGGAAGTAAAAAAAAAAAAAACTTATTGTCTTTATATCACCCCAATATGACTTTGAACACACCATACCTACACACAGTTCTGTCCAAACAGCTTACAAAAGATGATTTTCATCATAGGTGTCCTTTAATGCATCAGTAGGCCAACCTGCATGTGCACAATTTTACAGCAGTGGTTTTTACATAGGGAACTCTAAAAGTGTTATGGAAAAAGTGTTGAAAGCCATGAATCAAACCAGCCAGCTAAGAATCATGTTACAAACTTTAGACTGAGTATATGAACACTGGACAAAAAGACATTGGAACATTTGGTTATTTGTACTTTATATTGGAGTTTTATTACTTTTAAATACATTTATTAAATTATTTTTATTACATTTTATTATTACAATTTGTCTGTAATTGCTGCTTTATTATGTTTTCCTTGTTGTGATAATTATAATGATTAAGTGGTTTCAAGGATACTTGTTTTCAAGAGTATAAGATCAAGTGTTTCAATGATGAAATCATGATGAAAATCATCTTTTGTAAGCGGTTTGGACAGAACTGTGTGCAGCTATAGTGTGTCCACAGTCATATTAGAAACACAATAAGTCTCTTCTTTTTTTTAATTTCCTGACATTAAAATAGGATCCAAATCTCTCTTATTTTTAGGCAGACCGCAACTTGACGTAGGAGTGCGGTTTCCCCATCCACCAAATAGATCGGCAGCCGCATATTAACATGTCTCCGTAGTAACATGTATAATCATATCAACAAGACAGGACATGCACTAGCAACCAGGATTAAAAGATCTGTTGAGCTCTCTGTGATCATCAATCATCATCAAATGTGATCAAGAATGAGTTTTACAAGTTTAAAACATGCATGTTAACGAATTATAGCAGTTTTACCGTCTTTATCACCCCAGCCGCACATTAGCATAATTATAAAATAAGATGCTTCAATCCCGGTTTGTGGACGTTAAATCAGGTTTATTTTGTGCATTAACATAACGCATATCCGTACAGCAGTGGATATTAACCTGTATCCTGTCACATTTGAGTGCAAAAACAGTGCCAAGTTAAACGCGTGCACTGTGTGTGTATGTGTGCGTGAACTTTGTAATGACATAGTATGTGACTCATCATTCTCATAGTCTCATTAACTCCACAACAAATAGATCAAATAATCATTGGTAAAGTTCTTACTGTAGTATTTGTCACAATCGTTATGCGAGATCGGCTTCCTTCATGTCTGTCACTGTGCTGTTTATCTGATGCAGGCGGAGATTGAGGCACAGTCTGACAGGCACGTGAGAACGGTGGGCCTGGAGAACTAGCATTTAAGCCACAGGCAACAAAAACAGCTACAAGATGCTCAGAGTTGAAAAATTACAAACTTCTGAAAGGTATAATAAATAATCTGATGGGTATTTTGAGCTGAAACTTTACAGACACACAAAAGACTAATCTTAAATCTTGAAAAGGGGTAAAATAGATGCCTTTTAATGCTCACAGGTTCAACAAAAGCATACTTAAAACCTCCCTAAAAGTTGCATCGGTTTTGTAAAAGATCAATTTCATTGATCTCTTTTTCTTTATTAGGGTTGTAAAAGTATTTCAAATGAAACATTAAACAATATATTTATGAATTCACATGAAAAGACTAATAAAACTGTCCTTTTTTGTTTCTCAACAGATCTTTCCAGAATATCATGGTCATTTTTTGAAACTGCCAGGCTAAAAAGAAATAGATATAAAAATGAAAGAAATTGATCAAAAAGAACAAGTAACTGTAACTTTTTATATTAAGGTAAAAAGAGGTTAAAGGTGTTTATATTTTTACAAACTGAGCAAAGTTACACACTGAGCAAAACCGTGAAAATGTTCTGTCAGGGTTGAAAATGAAAGAAGTCATTTCCATCCCATTGTGGAAGAATCGTGTGTGTAATGTGACTGTACGTGACTTACAGCCTGTGCTTTAGTCTGAGGACAGCATTTGTATTCATATGGTGTGGTTTCTTCTGAACGCTCGTAGACTGGATATCACTTCAGACAAGTGTGTTCACTTTCATTCTGTCCTGAGAGTAAATACTGCTGATTATAAATGAGCTCTATGGGCCAGATGATTCATGCTTGAATGAATGGAGCTGGGTGGACCTGTTGTGTGAAGCAATTTTAACAGTGCATCAGATATTAGAACACACTGTTTTGACTTCACAGCTTTCGGTCTTCTCAGATGAGAGAAAAAAAAAATAAAAGCATCTCGGTCTAAACCCAGTCAAATGGTGTTTGGCAGCTGCAGCGGCCAAATCTCAGCAGGACTGACAGCCATCTGTTAGGCTGACGTAAAAATGCTAAATATTATTAAATGGGACTAATTAGCAGGAATTACACACACAATATGTTTGAAGGATTGTATCTAGACATTGCATACGCGGCAACTTGTATTAAAGTGACAGTGCAGCCCAACATGAACATTTTAAAAAGAATATCCTGGCTGAGGTTGTCAAGCTAATACAGTGCTCAGCATAATAGAGTACACCTCATTTTGAAAATTAATCTTTTGATCCATTTCTCAGTGAATATAGGCAATGTATTTTGGTGCATTTAAACAAAACAGATGTTTAGAAATTGTAAGATAATACAATTAAATTAAAGCAAAATATAACAAAAAATAAATAAATTACAACCTACAAAAATTTCAACTAAATTTTTCAATTCTTTTGCTTCTCTTGATTTTTTCTCTTATTTAAATTCATATTTAATATTTTTCTATAACATATAAATTTGGGTGTGCTAGTTTTTGGACCGTTAATGCAAGTTATTTTGTTAGATAAGCTCCAGATTTGGCTTCAGTACTGACTCATCTAATGCATCTGCACAAATATAATAATGTATAGCTTACTATTAAATGTATTTATTTAAAAGATAGTTTTGTGAGGGCTGTACTCATATATGCTGAGCACTGTACAAGCAAACAAATTGATGAAAATAAAAAGCATGAATTGTGAATAAATGGTATAGGAGTATGGTAAATAAGTAATAAATAAAACATGAAATAAAATACATTAAAATTAATATAAAAATAATCAGTAAAGAAAAATATAAAAATTGAAAATTAAAAAAAAAATATATATATAAATAATATAATATATATAAAAAAAAATATATATATATATATAAAATATAAAAGAAAAAAAAAGAAAAATAAATAAATAAATAAATATATATATATATATAAAATAAAACAATTTACTGAACAAAGAAAGAAGAAAAATAATTTAAAACAATCTATATTTAAAGCAGAAATCTCTCAAAACAACGTAAAAAAAAGTAAAGTAATACAACACAAAACTGAATGAATTAATAAAATAAACAAATAATATACACAAAACAAAAAATAGGACTTAAATTACTAATAATTAAACCAGACAGGCGGTCAGATTCAATAAACTTGAAGACCAACTCTCCGTAAACAATTTTATTGGAACTGTAGTGCTGAAAAATTGCACATTTTTTTTGTTGTTGTTGTTGATAAAACAGCATGTTAAGATATACGAACACTAGAAGCCACCGACTCCACAACACATCATTTAACCTGAGAATTTTCAGCTTGTCAAATCACCAAATACAAAGCGTAGAGACTTCCTTGTAAGCAGGAGCACAACATCTCTGAACACTTTCTAGCATTTCTGTATATTAAAGAAGAAAAAAAAGCTAAGCACGACCTTCCTAAATCACCATTTGAAGAAAACAATGATCACAACCAATCACAGTGACGCTGCTGTTTGACCAAACAAATACAAGCCAATCATGAGAAACCAATCCCACTGCCAATAGAAGTGCTAAATGCGCTAACAGACAGCGCTTCTTTAAAAAAAAGACAACAATGTTCATTAACACTCTTACAGTTTAGTAATTACTGCACACGAGTGAAATACGTTCATTACAAAAGCACCACAAACCAAGCAACACAGCACTACAAACACACTTGTATCAACTTCTACAACTTTTAGTAAACATTGTATAACATTACACCTTTTTAGTGAGCAATTTACAGTAAAACTGCTGATTAATGCTTTTAAAGTATTACAAATGTAAATACCCATCACTGAGCTTTCAAATGACACACTTATATCAACTTCTTACAATACAGATTCATACCTCTCCATCATATAGAACATGAGCGAGTCACTGCAACTATATTATTAAAGCACAACAGCATCGGCTTCATGAGGCAGTGAGCTGCATTCAATATATACACAGATTTTTTTTTAAAAAAGGTCAAAACAGTCACAGCAATCGTGAAGCGAAACCACACGCAAAGATTTGTGTCTTTCACAAAGGATATGAGTCAGGAATGTGCACGTTTGTAGGCTTTTGTTCCCTTCAATCACATTGTTTTCTTTAAAGGCCGAAAATATTTCGACTGAGGTTTTCAGTTCCAGATCCCTTCATATTCGAAACCAGTTAATACATCTAATGACTTCACCTGCATGTAGCTTATAGCAAATATATAACATTTGGCATGAATGGAAGCTTGTTTCCATCACAGAATAAATTTATTTCAAGTTGATATCTCCAAAGATTATTATTTTACCCCCTAGAACTCAGTTTAAACCTCACAATTCTCAGATAAAAAGTGAGTTTTGAATTTCTTTTTAAAAAAAAATCTGGGATTATTCCATTTAAATCCAGTGTTTCTTCTTGCAAATCTGAATTACCTCTCAATTCTGAGTTTATATTTCACAGTTCTAACTTTATTTTCTTAGAAAAGAACTGCGAAAGTCCCAATTGTGAAATACAAAGTAGAAATTCTAAGTAAGAAATCTGAAAGTCAATACAGCTTTTGTATCATTTATTATTATTTTTATGGAAACAAGCTTCCATAGTTGTCAAACACTACCATACAAAACTTGGCATCAGTAAGATTTTTTTTTAGAAGACATTTTTTATTTTTTATTCAACTTCTCAGATTATTCTTATCCGAACCTAAACTGACATCAAACTTCTGAATGGTAGTGCATTTACCAAACCACATTCCTGTAGGGTTTTGATTATGAATATTTAATTGCTACAAAGGAGCCATTTTCAATTAGAACAACAGTCTCTATTAAACTAAGCAAGTTGTTTGTTAAACGTCTCGCAGCAGAAGCTGCATTAGCATCATTACAAACATTGCTGTCATTGAGTTCAAGAGTTGCCGTTAGTGGAGTTTGGCTTCAATGTGGACGCTGACTGAACTCATTACACCACCAGGACAGATCTGGCCCAAAAATGAGCCGTTTTAGCTTCGAGACATAAAATCAGATCCTGGCCTCAAAATATTGTGGCACATCACAGTGAACACCAATGAAAACAATCGCTCACAATCATATTGGATAGAAAAAAGGCAGCCTTTCAAACTTTCAGCGCAAACAAAACTGCTTAATTTTAGCATGAGGCAGAGCAATATTGCAGCACACCATCAAAAAACAACTCACATCAAAGCTCACTGCAAAATGCATTACACACACATACACACTCACTCATGTACATTCACAGTGCATGAAGACACACTTCTGTGTCCTAGGAGTTTTTTTTTTTCTTTTTGGTCAAGTACTTCCTTTGAGAGAAAGACATCTGATTTAAAAGTCAGATTACTTGGATGGACTGACAAACATCCTCAACATCATTCTCAATCAGACAAAGGTTATAGTGCCCCTATTATGTTTTTCCGGATATTATCTGTCACGCAATATGTAATGCAGCTTTAAGTGAATTTAAAGCATCCGCAGTAAACAAAGTGCTTAGCAAATGGAATTATTGGCTCACAAAATAAAGAATTGATTCTGAATTGATTCCTCTAATGATCCATCAGTACTTCCAGCCTGACTTCATGCACAATTATATTTAGGTTTATGACAGATTTGCATAATGACAGCCTGAGGTCTTCATTGGCAACTGAACGACGTCAACTTTGACTCTCAGACCTGCTAGTTAGCTGCTAGTTTAGTCTTGCATTGTAGACACGTTTGCCTTATGTAGCCTGCAGTTCCAAAGGATAAAGATTCGCTTTTGAATTCACACAATAAAAACAACCCCATTGCTACCCTTCATGCCACTGTGTTTACAAATACAAAGCTGAAATTCCAGCCTGACCTCACGAGAAAACGTAAGTATTTTACGTTTTGTCAGTTTAGTGGCTAATTCGTACGAATTCTCACGAGTTCAGTCGTACGAAATTGTACGATATTAAAAGAGTCGTGGCACCTAACCCCACCCCTAAACCCAACCGTCATTGGGGGATGAGCAAATTGTACTAAATTGTACGAATTAGATCGTACGAATTCATACGAATTAGCCACTAAATCAAAAAGTTAAGAATTGCCGTGAGATTGTGTTGGAAATTCAGATACAGCTATAGATGTTTGGTTTTCTGACACAACATAAATGATAGGCCAAACAGGTCACAACAGACTGGTCCATCTGACCAATGAGAGCAGAGCACGCTCTCGGAAAGAAGGGGTTTAAAGAGTGAATCCTTGAATGAACCATTTCAGAAACAGTGAGAAGTAATGTTGCTATTCATGTTATGAGAAAATTAAAGTGTTTGACAGAAGTAAACCTATAAGAGAACTTGGAAAAAAATAAAAATAAAAGCCTTAAATAAAGTGCCTCTATTATGGTTATTTGAAAGTTATCTTTCACGAAGTGTGAAACACAGCTTGAAGTGAATGAAAACATCCTGCAAACTTTTCAATCTGACAGTGCACCGCGTATAAAGTTATTGGGCCTCAAGCACTAATAATTGCATCTGTTTTTCCTATTCATACATATTTGAACCTCTCACTAACTTTTCAAATAATTCACAAAACAGGTGTGCGCACGCGAGTTTGTTCTTACATTCGTTCTTCTGTTAGTGAATTTGGAGTGCATGGCTTATTTCTAAATTATCCACATGCATGAGCTCCAAACAGGCTTCATATAAGGGCTTTTCGCAAAGAGCCACTTGTTCAGAGAAAATCATATGGTTTGGAGAAATGCTGTGCGGAGCGACTCATTTGGGAGTTGATGAGTAAATAAAGTAGAAATAAATTCATACATTTATTCATTTTCTTTTCGGCCCTTTATTAATCAGGGGTCGCCACAGCGGAATGAACCGGCAACTTATACAGCATACGTTTTACACAGCGGATGTTCTTCCTGCTGCAACCCAATACTGGAAAACACCCATTCACTCTTGCATTTACACACACACACTCACTATGGCCAATTTAGGTTATTCAATTCACCTATAGCGCATGTGTTTGGGCTGTGGGGGAAACTGGAGCACCTGGAGGAAACTGACACGAACATGGGAAGAACATGCAAACTCCACACAGAAATGCCAACTAACATAGCCAGGATTCAAACCAGCGACCTTCTTGCTGTGAGGTGATCGTGCTACCCACTGCGGCACCGTGACACACTAAATTCATATTTTTAGACAAGAAAAGGGTTTTCAACTTTTCATGCACATTAACTTATTGTTTGGTCCTACCAAACCATCAGCTTTTCATAATCCATAATAGAGGTACTTCAAAAATAAAACTAAAAAGGGCACTTTAATCTGCACATAGGTATCAGAGAAGCAGGGGCATTTTACAAGAAAGGCACCACTCGCTTTTGTGATTAGAGATGACAGAATAAATGAAACTTTCAGCTATGAGATCTTGAATCAAACTTTCAACCGTCATGAGCAAATCAAATGAAGGAGGAACAGATAGACAGTGTGAGATGGACCATCAACAGCAATCATCACACGATACAATTAATTAATAATTAAAAAAAGCTGTAGAGACAGCAACAATCTCATGGCTACTGTGACTGTGGCAGTGTTTCTAACAATTTGTCTCAGGTTATAAGATTGCACTATAACCACAAATATAACAGTGATGCATTTTTAACATCACAAATTGTGCACATTGATGCGGATATAAAATCATATTGCTTGTCGGTCCCGTTTTGTGATCACAGCTCGTGAAACTCACAATAACACCACCAGAAGGAATGTTACGCGACTTGCCGAACTTGCTTCAGCTCATGCTAAAGGGGGTGTTAGTAGAAACTGATCTAACGGAGAACTATTTCAGCACCTACAGGCATTACATGTGCATTCAAAGCTAAATGATTTAAGGCAGAAATGACAGATTGAAGATAAAACAGGCCGAGAGATTCAGTCACGCTCGCATACAGACATGAGAATCTGAGAATAAACTGCTTCCACAATCTTAAAGTCAACATGAAGATGCATTCTGTGATCTGTGGCTGGTTTGAGGTTAAATGATGTATGACATGAAACTAAATTGTAATTATATTCATCCGCTGAATATTGTCCAGTGATGTGGAGACTTTAATTAACAGTATGATTCCCAACAAATTTACGTGTTATATTACAGCATTATTTCATAATTTTGTATTTTAATTAAAAGTGTTTCAGAATTAAGGCGAATGAAAAAAGGAAATGATTTTTGAAGACATTCCCTGGAGTACTGTGAATCTTTCAGGCACAATCCTCAATACACTAATCTGAATCAATACATGATTCAGAGTGGACACAATGTAGATCAGGGATGTCAAACTCAATTTCTGGAGGGCCGCAGCCCTGCACAGTTTAGTTCCATCCCTGCTTCAACACACTTACCTGTATAGGTTTCAAACAAGACTGAAAGACTTCATTAGTTTGATCAGCTGTGTTTAATTAGGGTTGGAACTAAACTGTGCAGGGCTGTGGCTCTCCAGGACTTGAGTTTGACATCCTTGATGTAGATGCTCTCAGTAATCCATTTCTACAAATTACTTCTTTTTTTTTTTCAATTGGTGTCAGTGTGTCACCTTTTTAATTTCTCATTCAAATTAATAATAAATTGTTCGCCTGATAATACTTGATACTGATGATACTTTATAAATATTTAAGAATTAAAGGGATGGCTCACCCAAACATGAAAATGTACTCATCTTCAAGTGGCTCCAAATCCTTCGGAGTTTGTTTTCTGTCAAATATAAAAGTAGTTTAAACCAGAAGCCATTGACATTCATAGTAGAAAAAAAATCCATGAAAGTCACTGACGAATGGTTTGCAACATCTCTCAAAATAAAGAAACCCAAACAGGTTTGTAACAAGTGGCGAGTGAGTAAATGAAGACAGGGTTTTCATTTCTGATGAACTATCTGTTTAAGTTAGTACAAAACGATTTTAAATGCTTCAAAAGAATTTAGGCATCACATAATTATAATGCACAGTATGAAAAATATGTTGAATGTAAAAACAAAACATTTAAATATCCAATAATTCTGAATATGGGCAGGATTTATTTAAAAAAAAAAAATTGAAAACCAATATGAATATATGACTGATCCATTTTAGTTATGTTTATGTTTTAGTTCATGTTGACTTTAAGGAAATGTTATTAAAGCAAACAGATACATTCCCCTGCCCAACTTCACACACACACACACAAAGTACAACACTGTTTTCCCAGACACAGATTAAACAGACTCAAAGTCCAACTTGGTTCATGTCAATGCTTAAAATGTGTCTAGGAAACCATGTGAACAAGAGGTATTGCTCATGAATCCACACACGCTGACTGTTAGCAAATGTAATACCCTGTCAAGAAGCTACAAATGACGACATACAAGTCACATGATCCAGATGTGCTGGTCCACTGATGTCCATGGGATCGCACAGAACTCACACACTGGGTTTTAAGGCTGTTTTGGTCTAATCTGGTCTGGATTACTACTCAGCCCCGAGTCTTGCTCTAATCTCAAAGCAGACTCACGTTTAAAGTGTTCTGGGAGGTCAAAAGTAACAAGAACAGACAAAAAGGCTCAGAGCTGCAGACAGGAAATGTGTGACTCTGTAAATGTGCAGCGGACAGAAAACCAGCAGCCCCACACACAACGGCAGCAGCAGACGAAGAGTCAGATTCAGCATCAGTTTACTGCAACACAAGGGTAAACAGAAACAGTCATGTTAAAACAGGTATTAACATATAAAATATGTTGCATGTTTCACTGGCATTACTAACAGGTTAGAGTCAATACGATTTTTAAAGAAAATAAATTCAAAACAAAAATTTTAAATGAATTTTAATATTGAAATAGCTCCTAAAACTTTGTAACACTGAAGACTGGAGTAATCATGCTGAAAATTCAGTTTCAACAACAGGAATAAATCAAATGTTAAAATGTATGAATATAGAAAAGATATATAAAATAAATGCATTCAAAAATGCAGCACTGCTATACAACATATATAAAATCTAAATTATAGACACAAACATTTGAAAGTATACTTAGATTTTCACTATTTACCACTCTAATTTGGTAAATAGGGGAAGATTTTTTCAAATTTTGTGAAATCAAAAATCTGTGATTTGTTATTGTGTTTAATGTTTATTTGACAAAAGACCACTGACAAACTTTATTCACTCATTCAGGCTTAGTGCCTTTATTAATCGGGAGGTCTTCACAGCAGAATGCACCTCCAACTTATTCAGCAAATGTTTTATGCAGCGTTAGTCATGGGATGATAACCGTATTCAAGGTATGCCGCGGTTTGGAAAAGTCAAGGTTTTAAAATGGTCAAAATTTTCTTCTATACCGTTCCCAAGGTATGAGTAATATTTTTATTGACATTTTTTTTAGAACAACAGTATCTCCAGCAGAAAAGATATCCAAAGATGATGTTTTAAATTGTAAAAAAAAAAGAAAAAAAAAAATTAAACAAATGAAGACAGCAGAAGTCAAAGATTCATTTGAATTATTTAGCCTGATATGTTCACTGCTCCAAAATTTTTAAAATGTTTCTCAAATTAAAATATATTGTGTTCAAAGGGTGAAAAAGGTTTTGTTTTTTACCTAGACATTTAAAAAATATATATTTTAGAGCAGCAATCACTATACCGTAAAACCGTGATATTTATATCCAAGGTTATCATACCGTAACCCAATGCTGGGAAACACCCATACACTCATGCATTCACACACCTACACTACGGTCAGTTTAACTTATTCAATTCACCTATACTCCATGTCTTTGGACTTGTGGAGGAAACCAGAGCACCTGGAGGAAACCCACGCAAACACTGGGAGAACATGCAAACTCCACACAGAAATGCCAACTGACCCAGCCTGGGCTCGAACCTGAAACCTTCTTGCTGTAAGACGATCGTGCTACCCACTGCGCCACAAATTTGAATGTAAATATGAACAAATTTAGATTTTGAAGGCTATAAAATATTCTTAAAGTAGTTGGGGCAGTGGCAAATGAAAAGGTCATAAAATATTCAAATAAAAACATTTTAAAAGTCATCAAATAAACAGGTAAACCGTTAATATGCGAGGGTTCCATGCTTGAGAATAAAAGAAGCATCTCAAAGTCTGGAATTTAAGTTCTCAGTCACAAAGACCAAAAAGCAGTGGGTGGCTATTGAGATGAATTTTTTCAAGGGATGTCTATGGTTAATACAGACTTAACAGTGGACACTGGAAATCTTTTAATTGCATTTTTGTCAATAAATATTCAGGAGGAGATAGCAAATATTCTTGATTTTACTGCAGTTTACATGAAAGAGAACTGGGATTTGTATGTGTGATCATTTTAAAGTATAACAAAACAACAGCACAAATATTTCGAGATGGCACTCCTTAATGGACCCTTTTCACAAGCCTGTTATGGTGCGTTTAACGGTCATCAGCATCTTAAATCCTTGAAAGTTTTTACAAAACATATGTATTTATGTATGCATTATATTATCTTTATTACAAAAAAACAAATTACCGCTTGTGCGAGGCGTTTCAAATGCAGAGTCTATGTGACAGGATGGTAAATTTGACAGTATTCTCTCCTCTGGCTGCCGTCATCAGTCTCACACAATTTTTTTCCTTTTTCTAATAGTTTTTATAACATTATCGTGGAGTTTTTCTTTTATTATTTCAGGAAATAAGATTGTAAAAAAATATTTATTGTATTCTCCCATTCATGATGAACTCGAAAACATGGAAAGGGTCTAAATAGAAAGGAACATGACTTGTTTTGAGAGTAACGCACACTAACCTGCGGAGGAGTGAGTTTGTGTTACAGTTGATGAGCAGCACAGAGCTGATGAGCAGGGGCACAGTGTGAGGCCAGCAGGGGTCCGGATCCAAATGAAGCCAATATCTGAACAAGACAGCAAAATACAAACACTCTTAGAGAACTTCGACTGCAGAGTCTGCCTCTTCATTCATAGACAACTTCTAGGACGTACCTACTTTAGGATAACCGTATGCATTTTAAAAGCCTCTGTTACCTGAGATTGTGCTTCCAGTGGATGAGGGACGGGGCGCAGAGCATCATGGTCAGAGTCAGCACTGTGGACAGACTCAAGTGGAGCTGCAGATCATCTCTGACATCTTGAAGTACTGATTCTGACAGTAAAGCACTGCCGTTACACTCTTTACCATTACTGTGATGATCATTGCCGTTAAAACCATTCTCTGTGTTGTGTGAAACTTTCTGAGGTGCCTGGATTACCAGAAACATAACAACATCCTCAAGATACAGGACATGCAAAATGAGTCAACTACAGCCAAAAAATATATATATAAATGATTTTAAAAGACTTTTATACCAGGTTCAACACGTGGCTCAGTGATCTCTCTGTCATCTGTAACCTAAGCACCTGGAAAAAGAATGAGGGAAAAAAAGGTGCACTTTCAAAATAGAAATGCTTTAGCAGACACTATAGACATTAGCGTCTGCCATTTTTAGAGGGTATAGATCACCAATAAAACGGCAACTTAAGACATCATTCACCTAGATTTAAAAGTGCAGTACACTAAAACCCCTACCTGATGCTAAGAACTATACAATAGAAACTTATGAAAGGTATAATAAATAATCTGATGGGTGTTTTGAGCTGAAACTTTACAGACACATTCTGGAGACACAAAAGACTTAGATTAAATCTGGAAAAAGGGGTAACCTAGGTGCCCTTTAACTTTTGCAAGGATTTTATTGAAAAGAGCTTAGGCTCATATAAGCAAAGGTTTTAAGATATAATATAAATATGCTTTTTCTTAAGTTTTTCTTGCCCCTTGGGTTTACATTATCTTAACAAGCAAAGAAATTCAACATTTCTCTAAAAAAATAATTGGCCAACAGATTACCACAAATTACAAAGTAGCTTATGTGGGAAACACCTAATGTAACTAGTAAATGCCAATATAGCAATCTATCTATGCATGATTAAAAAATATGAAAACTAAAAAACTTTCCAAGCTCTTGAAATTTTTTGTTCAGATTCATTTTTAAGTATTTCAAAAAATTGTTGGAAGATAATATTGATATTACATGTGGAGTGCTACCAAATCACATGCTGGTGCCACCATAGAATTTAGTCACATTGGTGTCTACAGTACTCCTAATAAAATGTAAGCCTGGAGCCCTCCTTGTTTAAATAATATATAACATTTTGGTTATTTTTTTTTTCTACCAAACCCTATCATACATTCTAAAAACACTTATGTATGAATATATGTGATGCATGATAAGACTTTTCTGTTATACATATTTAGTTTTTAACAAAAAGGTCTTAATGTTGGTTGTTATTCACTGCCATTATGTAGATCAGTATGCATGGGACATTTCCATTTTAACTGTTTTCATGGTCTGAAGCAAGAAAAGGTATCTAGCATTATAACAACACCAAGGTGTGCAAATTAAAACTGCTAAATTAAAAAAAAATATTAAACAAATGTTTAGCAAAAGCGTGTAGCACAGCTGTGTATGCAGTAGGTCTTGAGATGTCTTGAATGTGGGAATGGGGAACAGATCAGATCACTCACCCTGTAGAGATGAAGGAGACAACAGAGCATCAGAGCCAGAGCTCCACATGTCACGCTGCCCAGCACTCCCAGACACACCATCAGGACAATCTGAGTGTGGAGACCAAATGTACCACAGTCCCGTGACACTGAAGGTCTGAAAACAAATGGAGGGTCACACACATACACATAAACTTGTGCATTTAATACATTTTTGACAGTTTTGAAAAAGGCTTTGTCACATGGTCAGTCAGAAAGCTTTCAAATATGTGGATTTGCTGCTTAGAATCATTCCCTATTTTTAAACACTGTTGAAAAAGAGAATTGTTTGTTTATTTATTACCATTTCAGCCATTATAGCCATTTTATGGTAAGATCAACATGGATAAAACAGATGACATAATAATAATAACAAATTTATTAACTATACATTTCAATAAGCGTTAATATTAAATAAATAAATGACTATAAAAATGACATTTAAAACATTAGATGTGATTTTTCAGTTAAATGTTTGTTAAATAAATATGTTAAATTCTTCTAGTGATACAGTTTTAAAAACATCCATCAAAGTGCTCAGAGTAAAATAATCTTGTCTAGATGTCTTGGAAATTTCACATTCAAATACAATATGCTTTTGAAAAGGGTTCTAATAACTGGTGTACATAGTTATTAAGCAGTTTACATACTAAGGTAAGTACATATTATGCACATGTACTGTAACAGAACTGTAAAATAGCATGAAACTATAGATCAAACATCTACATGCACATAAAAAGTAAAAAAGCTCCAACCTCAATGCTATTATTAACGTGATTTTCACCTGTGTAGTGGAGCAACAATAAAGGACAGGAAGCAGACAGACATTCGGAGGACTGCGCTGCCCCAGAATGCAATGGCTGCACCGAACACACAGAGCAGTGGAGACACGAGACGAGGCCATTCCTGCACAGAAGCTTTTTCATGGGACAGGTCCTCCACTGTGTTAAGAGGAAGAGCATCCACCCCAGGGAGGCCCAAAGATGTCCAGACATCCTGAAACCAGCTTTGCCTGTAGTAGAAAGACAATCATTAAAATCAGGGGTCACCAATCTCGGTCCTGGAGGGCCGGTGTCCCTGCAGGGTTTAGCTCTAACTTGCCTCATCACACCTGCCTGAATGTTTTAAGTATACCTAGTAAGATCTTGATTAGCTTGTTCAGGTGTTTGATTAGGGTTGGAGCTAAAATCTGCTGGACACCGGCCCTCTAGGAACAGGTTTGGTGACCCCTGATTTAAATGGTCAAAATTAGAGCTGTGTTGTCTGTCAAGGCTGTCAACATTTGCTGCAAAAGCTGTTTGGACAGACTTATGTGTAGGTATAGTGTATAGACAGTCATATTGGGCTGATATAAAACACACCCAGTCCTTTTTTTCCCCAATTTAACAACATAAAAACGATGGACCAATTAAACCGAACGCAACCCCCCGCCCACCGAATTGATTGACAGCCGCGTATTAACATGTCTCCGTAGTAACGCATATAATCATATACAGTTATCATTGACGTGCGCAAAGCAACCAGGAATAAAATGCCTGTTCAGTTTGCTAGAATCATCAATCATCATCAAGTGTGATCAAGAGTGAGTTTTACAAGTTTAAAATGTTTCAAAACAGAGCATGTGTGTAATGAAGTACAGCGATTCACTTTATCACCACAGCCGCGTGTCAGAACAATTATAAAAGAAGACGCTTCAATCTCAGATTGTGGACGTTAAATCAGGTTTATTTTGTACATTAACATAACCGATATTCATACAGCAGTGGATATTAACCTGTATCCTGTCACATTTGACTACGTTTACATGAACATCAGTAATCGAATTATTTGCTTTAATATAATTAAGACAATATAAGATTGAGGCGTTTACATGAGTTGCTTTATGAATGTTTCTTTCATGATCCTGTTTTACATGTTATAGCACATACTTAGATTGACGTTATAGCGTCATCGCGCTTTCCGCATTTCCTCCGGAGTTTCATGTAAGTTCGGGTGTTTCATTATTAATTTGTCGACTTTAACTGCGGTTTGGCACTTTCACTTTTATTCAGGCATGTCCCTCATGACAAATGGGATATTGGATGCAACTATGAACTGCTGGAAGAGTTCATATTGAATGCTGAATGGAAGAAAAAAAAACTCAGCACTTCACAATGCAGGTGTCTGTGGTCTGCACTGACTTGGTAGGTGCAAAGAGTGTCGTGTGTGTGTGTGTGTGTGTGTGTGTGTGTGTGTGTGTGTGTGTGTGTGTGTGTGTGTGTGTGTGTGTGTGTGGACTATCCTGTCGCAAAACGTGGCGAAAAGCCCTACATGACAGTAATAGTTCGATTAAGGTGTTTACATGTCCGTACTACACTTTAATAATGCAACTAAAATCAGCATACTCCACATGTCTTAATTCAATTTCTCTTTAGTTTGATTATGACCTTAATCTGATTAAATTAATAAAAAAATAAATAAAAACAATCGCTGTTTACATGGTTAACTCTTAATCAAAGTATTGTCTTAATCGCATTAAAATCGATTTATTGGTGTCCCTGTAAATGTAGTCATTGTTGCAACTCCACAACAAATGCCTCAAATACTCATTGGTAAATTTTTTACTGTAGTATTTCTCACAAACGTTACATGAGATCTGCTTCCTTCATGTCTCTCTGTGTCTGAAGCAGCCGAAGGAGGAGATTAAGGCAGGCTGACAGGCACGTAGGAACAATGGGCGTGAAGGACTAGCCTTAAAGGCGCAGTACACAAAAAACACTACCTGCTGCTTAGAGGTATAAAATAGAAACTTATGAAAGGTATAATAAAAAATCTGATGGGTGTTTTGAGCTGAAACTTTACAGACACATTCTGGAGACACAAAAGACTTTGATTAAATCTGAAAAAAGGGGTAACCTAAGTGGCCTTTAATACAGCACACAGACACTTTCAGAATAAGACTAGATTGAACACTAGCACCAAATGACTGTTTTTGTTGTTGTTTTTTTAAAACAAGAGAGTAAAAATCTGTGTTAGATAAGAATGTTAATCTATAGCTGAGAACATCAATATTTTACAATAAAGTTCTATTAATCTACTTACTATCATGTACCAACAACGAACAATACATTGTTGTTAGTAAATTAAAAGTTAATGATGACTGTTAGTTCTTAACTCAAAGTAAATTAACTAATGTCAACAAGCACCACTTTGGATTTCATTAACACATTAGTAAATGTTGAACTATGATTAATACATGCTGTATAAATATTTTTCAGTCTGAGTTCATGTTAGTAAATACGCTGACTAATGCAACATCTATAAATATTGGACAAAAGTGTCTGCTAAATGACTAAATGAAAATATAAAAAAAATATTCAAATTATTAGTAGTTTTATTTGAATTAATATTATTATTAAATACTTTACAATTCAATAGTAATGGAGTTGATGTTATAGATAACGATTAATATTATGATAACGGTTATTGATATTGATATTTAAAAATACTATTGCTGCTGCTACTACCACCAATACCAATACTAACACTAATAGTATTATTATTAATATCATTGCACTGTATGCTTTTACAGTGCTCAGCATAACTGAGTACACCCCATTTTGAAAATGAATAGTTTTATAAATTTTTCAGTGAATATAGCCAATATATTTTGGTGCATTTAAACAAAACTGATTTATTAAACAGATATATTTATTGAAATAATATTTTAGTCACCAAACATATTTAGAAATTGAAAGATAAATACAATTAAATTAAAGCAAAATATTGCAAAAAATATTACAACCTAGAAAATTTACCCTAAATTATTCCTTTTTTTTGCTTCTCTTGATTTTTCCTCTTTTTTTACATTTTTATTTAATATTTTTCTATAACATATAAATTTGGCTGTATTAGTTTTTAGACTGTTATCGCAAGTTATTTTTTTAGATAAGCTCCAGATTTGGTTTCAGTACTGACTAATGTACATGCACAAATATAATATTGTATAGCTTACTATTAACAATATGAATTTAAAAGATAGATTTGTGAGGGGTGTACTTATATATGTTGAACACTTTAATTAAATAATGGACGTACAGTCCTATTGCCAGATACACAAAATACTGATGTTTAGAAATATTTACACTGGCAATTGTAGCAAAATTGTAGGCCCTTGAGACGTTGATGTCGGGACTCACCGGAGCAGAAGAATCAGCAAGAGGACCGGCAGCTCCAGTTTGTGGATCGCTAAGGATTTACTCATAGCCTCTTGCATTTCAGCAGGATGTCCTGATCTTCTGACAGAGCTCAGCTGGACCCTGATCATCAGGAGAAGTGCTAAAGCAGAGTAGACGGGCAGAAGCGGACCACAGAAACGCAGAATCTAGAGAACAACAGCCCCATTTAAATAGGAGTTTAAAAGCATGACAGATGAAATGCCATAAATGTAAGCTCACCTGCCCAAGCACTTTAGGAAATGAAGTCCGAATTGACACCTGTAAAGAGGAAGAGAGAGAGAGAGAAAGAAAGATCATTTGAGTTGTCTTTTATTTTTCTATAAAGAACCAGAAGTTGTGAAATAAATACCTTGTACTGGCAGTTGGGGGCAGTGTGGAGCTGCAGCAGGGCACTGGAGGTGTTGTCTGGTCGGCTGCTGTGAAGCATGCTGTAAATCTCAGAGACCGAAGGAGTACTTCAGTGGGAGGAAAAAGACATATTCATCAGTACTTTAGCATAAATAAGGGCTGCGGAGAGAGCTGGCTAATTAAAGAGAGTTCACACAAAATGAAAACTTTGTCATCATTTACTCATCCTCCACTTGTTCAAATCGATTTGAGTTTCTTATTTTCTTGTGAACGAAAGGTAATTTGAAGAATGTTGAAAACCTGTATCCATCGACTTACATTCTATTTGTTTTTCTTACATTGGATGCTGAAGGCTACTGCTTTTCAACATTCTTCAAAATAGGGCTGTGCGAATTGGGGAAAATATCTAATTGCAAGTTTTCTGACAGATATTGAGATTTCGATTTGATTTGCAATTTAATTTTGCAGTCAAGTTTTAGCTCAATATTCTGTATCGTAGCTTTTTACTGCTAAAATGCAGTGAGTATTAGTTAAAAAAGGAACTAAAAAGATATCAACTTATAGTAGCAAACAACTCTGAAATTGTACTTTGCCTGCTACTAGATTGAGTGTTACTGGCAATACTTTTAGTTGACTTTTAGCAAGACGCTCCTCATATAGCCAGCCACCTGTGGTGCCTTTTTTTAGGTGCTGGTTGTTGCACTTCCTCGTGCTGTGGCAACAATTTTGCGCCAGCTCTTACAAATGGCCTGGTTTTGGTTGGTGTCTATGACTTGGAAAGCCATATTACAGACGAGCTGTTTTTCTTTGATATTAATTAGTCTATTAATGCTTCTGAAACTGCATCGTCGCACTTATCTGCGCTTTCCTGTTTGTTTCCTTTATTGTGGGCAAGTTTGGTTGCGTAATTCTGATTGGGCAGAACGAATGTGTGCTTACTCAATTGGCTATTAGGACTGTCACACACAAACAGAAGTCACACATTTGCTCAGGGTTGGGGAAGTTAAATAATAGATATTTCATATCGCAGCCTCTTGCGGTTAGCTAATCGCAATGTTTCAAATCACGATTGCGATTCAAGTTCCATTAATCGCACAGCCCTACTACAAAATATCTTCTTTTCAACAGAAATAAGAAAATTACAAATAATTTAAAGGAATATGAAAGGTGGGTACTTGTGACTTTTTTTGTGAACTTAATCTGTTTATACTGTACCTTGACATAGCAAAGGAGTCTTCACGAAACCAAGGTACCCTCACTCTGTAGACGCTGGGCAGTCTGTCTGTATACACACAAAATACAGGTACACGTGAGCCTTTTAGATCACCATGCTGGATACCTGACAGATGACGCCTTTACCTTTAGTGGTTTTGCAGTGACTCATAATTGTTATTCTGAACGCCTGATAAACCTGGAATAAAAAGACACAAACTTTACTTGACATTTATTGTGCTTTTGGGTACAAGTCTTTGCCTAATTAGGGTGCAATCGGCAACGGTTGATGGCATTTCATGAGGACACAAGCATGCAAGTACAGAGAAGAATACACATTGAGAAACAGTCTATGATCCTACAGAGTATTATGGGATTTGTACCATTTCAAAAGACATTATAAATGGATATTTAAAAAATAACAACAACAAAAATCGGAGAAGTGGAAACGAGATCGAGAATGAAAGTAAACAACAGAGACTGCTGTGAATTATCACCTGATGAAAGTCTTGCAGCTGTAATGTATGAAGCAGCCCAGATGAGTTAATGCTGACCTCACTGACAGTCAGACCTGTGGACAGGCACATTCATACAGGCTTATTTGTCAAAAACTCAGAAAATTAAACAAGGTAACAGCTGTCATTTAGGAGACAAAACAACAAGTGGTTAAAAACATTTTCGTTTATTTCTTCTGATGAATACAAAGGCTACGTTCACACTGCAAGGCTTCTGATTTGAATAAGATCTGATTTTTGCATAGCTGTTCACACTGTTGTTATAAATGCGGCCAGTATCAGATTTGCAGTGTGAACAGATCATGGTCCTAAACTGACCCGCATGTCTAATTATGCACACAATGTGTATACTGTTTGAAGCACGTTGTCAGATTATGCTTAATATGATTACTGCCCTTTTCACAGACAACCGTGGTGATTTCATGAACTGCAAAGGGTTGTTCTGCTTCTACTAATGTGTATTTCGCCTATTTGAAACCAAAAATAAGTCTCTTGTGATTGAAAACACTGATCATTTCTCCTTCTGACCACTGTTGGTTTATTTCTGTTCACAGAGTTATTTCATTGTACTTTGTTATAAACAACAGGCACGTGCAGAAGGGGGGTTTGGGGGCTTGAGCTCATTTTTCTCTCAAAGAAAAAAAGCTCATCCTTAAAATGAAAGTGCTGCCTCCTTTGCACACGGATCCCCTATCTGCAACAATGCCTTAATCAGATTATCAATGCCTTAATCAGATAACCAGATTGTTTAACAAGCACCAGTTTTACCTTTAATTTTTTTTTCCAAAAAGAACAATCAACTTTCTGTGGTAAAGTAATTGCCTTGTGTGCCATTCTACTATGCTGCTGAGGAGTAGATGGTGTTTGCAGCACAGAAAGATTACGTAAAAGTCACATGAAATCCGACATAATCATTCACAATGCAGTCAGATTGCAAAACATCACATCTGTGTCTACATATGAAAGTGGCACAAATCTGAATTAAAAAGATCAGACTCCATGTGGTTTGAGCTTCCAAGACAAAAACAGATCGGAGTCACATCATGTGGGCCAAAAAAATCAGAATCGGGCCACATTTGCCTGAGTGTGAACATAGAAAAGATGCTATTGTGAAGAATGTATTGCTAGCCACTAGCATTCACAGCATGACATGAAACTTCTAATGTGTTCAAAGATTGAATATCAATTGTGGCTGAGTATATGGCAAAAGTTTCATTTTTTGGATGAACTCTCACTTTAAAGGTGGAAATATGCATGTTTTAATGTCTCAAAACAATCTTTAAGTTTATTGTTCGTTGTTAAACCCCAAAAGTGAAAACTTCATTAAAACATTAAGAGCAGTGCATTATCAGTGCATCATTTTCCAGCCTTTTGAGTCTGACAGTATGCGGAGAGTGACTGGGATCATGACTGATGAAAAAGAAGTTTGGATTCACTTACAGAAGCCCAAGACAAAAACTGAAAACTTGCCAAAATATGCAGTGATAGACAATAAGGTAAAATGAGGATAATCACTGATGTGCCTTCACGTGAGAAATTTGATGGATTGTTTTAGTTTCACACACGCTCTATTTACTGTGAAGCCACATATAAAATCTAAATTATTTTAAAGATAATAATAATGACAATAGTCTAAAGGAGTGTGGTGAATGTAAAATGTTTGCAAATGTGAATGCATTCTTGCATTTACACATGTGGACTCACCAAAAGACAGCAAATGAGGCACCTGCACTGACACAGTCAAGCTCTCCTCTCTCTGCAGCTCACACTCCACGACAAACTGCAATCAGATGATCCAGCATTCAGAAAGCACAGTAAGCTCATCTTACTATTGTTTGTCCTTACAAGAATCATCTGATGCAATGTGTAAAAAGGAATGTATGCTGCTATGGCAGGTCATGTAATGTTTTCATTATCAAAATAATAGTAAATGAACCTGTGCTCCACTTGGGTTAGAGGCATCAATGATGAGATGAGAGACAGACAGGAGTTCACTGATTTTCACTGCCACAGTCTAGAAAGAAACACCAACTTAAAAAAAAGCTTGTATCTAAAATAATGTTATTTTAAATGCAGAAATATAAGAGGTTTCACTGTGTCTTTTGAAATGGACTGACTTTGTAAGCTGGAAGAAGCTCTGTGTCAGATGACAGATCTACTGCTTGAACACTGAGAAATTGGAGGAAAGGAGAGAGGGAGAGAGAGAGAGACAGAGACAAACAGAGAGAGACAGAGAGAGAGAGAGACAGAGAGAGAAGGAAGAACTTTACAATTTCACATTATGCACAACAGTCCTGAATGACGTCATTGATCTGCATGTGTGAGATGAACTATACTTGTTAAAACTTTGTGCCAAGTCTGCAAGAGACAGGCAATCGAAGACAATTTGAATACTTCAATTTTTTAAATACTATATTTTAAAGAGGTTTGAACCCTAGAGCGCCCCAGGAAAAAAAATTGCAGACCAATTAAATAAGAAAACGCTAATTTTAAATGAAAAACTATATATAACTTTATCCATTTACTATACAAACATGCAACTATGCCGTATTTTATATAAAAAAATATATAAATAAATAAATAAAGTTGAAGTCTGAATTATTAGCCCCCATTTATTTTTTTTTCTCCCCAATTTCTGTTTAACGGAGAGAAGATTTTTTCAACACATTTCTAAACATAATAGTTTTAATAACTCATTTGTAATAACTGATTTATTTTATCTTTGCCATGATGACAGTAAATAATATTTGACTAGATATTTTTCAAGACACTTCTATACAGCTTAAAGTGACATTTAAAGGCTTAACTAGGTTAATTAGGTTAACTAGGCAGGTTAGGGTAATTAGGCAAGTTATTGTATAATGATGGTTTGTTCTGTAGACTATTGAAAAAATATATAGTTTAAAGGGGCTTATAATATTGACCTTAAAATATCTTTTAAAAAATTTAAAACTGCTTTTATTCTAGCCAAAATAAAACAAATAGGACTTCCTTTCCAGAAGAAAAAATGTTATCAGACATACTGTGAAAATTTCCTTGCTCTGTTAAACATCATTTGGGAAATATTTTAAAAAGAAAAAATTAAAAGGGGCTAATAATTCTGACTTGAACTGTATATAAAAATGGTTTCTGGATATTGGTTTATATTTTAGGAATAAAATACTGCCATCAGAGGTTGAAAAAAAATAGCTTAGATTTACAGTTAATAAATAGTTCATTTTCAGATTATATTTCTTGATGCTTAAGAAAACTCACCAACTGATGAAATACATTCCCTGTTTATACATTTTAACATTCTTAAAAAGTACAGAATTCAGTATTTTTATTGCTGTTATCTGATATATTTTTAATTGTTTGCTTTCGCAAAACAGCCAATTTAAATCTGCTAAAATCTAAACAAAAAAAGCCCCAGACAATACACGTGTGTGAGCGTCACACACAATCCAAGTTAATTTTGTATTTCAGTATTAGTCCTTTATTAGGTTTTTTTTTTTGGCCAATTTCTATAAAAATGTTCTTTGTACATACGTAAGTGTGTGTGTGTGTGTGTGTGTGTGTACACGAGATGGAATTTTCATTTGTGCTCTAGACCCAGGTATTTGCAAAAATGAAAAACATCCCAGATTTCTAATGGTTATAAATTTATTTTAGACAAACAAATCTAAAAAAATTGATTTTTGCTGTTTTAAGAGTTTGACCCCATAGATTGATTAAGGGTTAATGTAGTTCATTTTACTTACCACACGGATCCACTCATCTGTGTGCAGCCATACAGCCAGCTGGTCATTTCCTGTTGAACATGAACAGACATGAAACTGAATATGAATATGAACATGTACAGCTCTTGAAAACTGCTATGTGAATATTCACAGTTAGCATAAGCCACTAGGGAAAAAATCTGACTGGGAAGAAAACTGTATTTTTGTACAACATATACAAGAAAGACAAGCAGGATTCCAAATGCTTAGCAATAAATCAACTCTTAACACATTATGCAACTAGACTATTTTTAAGTGTGATGATGTTGGTTTTTCTCACCATATTATTACTGCGGCAGTAGAAATGACTGTAGGCCTTCCTTCGACTGGAGAGAGCAAACAGAAAGTACTTAACTTCAGCTTCCTGTCAAGAGATGGAGGATGGTTTTACAGAAATGCAATGTTCAGAGAAATGGAGCTGGCATAATTTGGCTTCAGATGATGAAACATATGTTACCTTTGGGGCACTGTAGAACAGACGCAGTGTGTTGACCTCCTTCCACGCCTCAGGAGGAGCTGGGAGGATAGAGAAATAGATTCAAATTTAAAATAGCAGGAAGAGAGGATTCAGAAGTGTGAAAACAGACTAGCGTACAAACAGAGACCTGAGAAAGTCACAGTAGCATCCTGCACTTCTCCAGGAGGCAGCACAGGGTGTCTAAAGAAGTGATAGTTCAGCACTGACAGTCGCTCCTCTGGACTTTCTGTGAACTACAGAGAAACAGGAGTCAGTAAAACCACCTTAAACACAAACACATACTCTAACACTGTATTATGAGTCTGACAACACACACCTGCCCAGTTTCAGGTTCAATCAGGTCAAAGAATGCACGAACTGTGGCTAGAACCAGCTCCTTGCACCTTTAGGCATGAAGGATTTGAAAGTACAAAGATAAAGATGAAGAACCTCTGTAGTTTAAAAGCAAAAGAAGCAGCCATATGTTTTTGATGCACGACCCACTTTTATACAACCATCTTGGCATACAAAAACATACCAAACAATGGAAATGTGATCTGTGGAAAGCCATGTTCGGGGAACTGCAGTCGCCTAAAACCAATTTACAAATCAATGATGTGAGGATATTGTAAAAAACTAAATAAAAAAAAATCAGGTTTCCTTCAAACGTTCCAGATTGAAATATTTAAGATCATTTTAGTTGGAAAAAAAACTCTGAAAAAAGAGATGGCTTGTAGACCTACCACAACTGAAATCTTGTTGAGGTCATCGATGGGGCAGGACAGCACTGTCAACCCAGACCGCACCTGAAAGTCCAGGTTACCTCCACCAACTGAGAGAACGGTTACATTTTGAAGGTCCTCCGCTCTTTTGTTCCAGCCCTGCCTGACTGTAGAGTAAAACTCTGCCACATACACAACAGTGCAGTTGTAAGCTTTGTATAATTTACATCCTCTGAATATGCCACTGTTGACATTTGACAACAAAACTGTAAAATAATTTTAATAATAAGACTTGCATTTGCATTCATGTTGCATTTATCAAGTATAGTGTCTTATGATCCTTTAGAATTCATTTCAAGACGCTGACTTGCAGTTGTGCTGGTTAATATACAGTTGAAGTCAAAGTTATTAGCCCTGCTGTGATGTTTTTCTTTTAAAAAATATGTTAAAACATAAATGTTTTCATAACTAATTTCTAATAACTCATTTCTTTTGTCTTTCAATGATGGTAGTACATAATACGTTTCTACTTATTTTGCAAAATACTACTCCGCTTAAAGTGCAATTTAAAGGCTTAACTAGGTTAATTATGTTACTAGACACGTTATTGGATAACAGGGGTTTGTTCTGTAGAGAACCAAAAAAAAACATTATTTCTTAAGGGACATTATAACATTTATATTATATTCTTAATAATATTGACCTTAAAAATGTCTTTAAAAATAAAACCTGCTTTTATTGCAGCCAAACTAAAATAAATAAGACTTTCCCCACAAGGAAAAACATTATAGGGAAAACTATTTTATTAAAAAATGAATAAACATTCCACTGGAGGGATAATAATTTTGACTTTAACAATCCATTACCTCTTTATTTGAAAT
Organism: Danio aesculapii; assembly: GCF_903798145.1. Taxonomy (NCBI): domain Eukaryota; kingdom Metazoa; phylum Chordata; class Actinopteri; order Cypriniformes; family Danionidae; genus Danio; species Danio aesculapii. The sequence continues at coordinate 25,389,645 of NC_079443.1, read as the reverse complement.
AAAAATGCTTTTGTAACTAATATCTACTGTCACTTTTGATCAAATAAATGAAGCTCTTTCTTAACAAACAACCTTAATCTTGCTAATCCCAAACATTTGAATAGTAGTGTAAAAAAGTACAAACAAACATCACTCGCATATGTGAGTGTGTGTCTGTATGTTTTCTTCCTACCCAGAATGTAGGGGTCCAGAGACAGGACAGGTGCCTGATGGGGCGAGGCCTGGGTGATGATGAGGCTGACCAGCCGTGGGTTAAAGCGTGCCAGTGTGAACAACGCTCTTGCCACCACTCCACCCATGGAATGACCCACCAGAACTACACTTGTGGGGGGGTCTGGGCGGTCCTGCAGCCAAGAGAATGCAGTAGAAACACAATTTGTTAAATGTAGATAATCTAGCAATAGTTGTAAGCTTCAAACACGCTACATGATTTCTGAGCACATTAAGAAAAAAGCAAGCATCATAAACTTGCCAACTTTGTAAATAGATCAGAGAAAAACTGGGCATCATAGGCTAATTCACAGAGGATCAGACACTACTAGACTTTCATGTAAATATGACACAGAAAAATCCCTCAGAAACATTTGCTTTGTTGCTAAAAGCAGAATGACATGCAAAGCGATCCATTTTCTAAATCCAGCGCAAATTATCAAACATCACTGGATATCAGACTGGATATTAGCTTTAAATAGCACTTTGAAGATTAAAACATTGGTGAGTAGCACTGATTCCTCCTGAGTGAAAACTGGGGTGAATGTCTGAGCAACAGTTGTGTAGTGTATGCCAGTTTTAAAGAAATATTTTGTGTGATATTGATTCAGTATTGTAGGTGACTTTTTCTGATGAATAATTGCAGAATAGGAGATATGCAAATGGAAAACAACAAGTAAAAGAAAGGAAAAAAACTGATGAAATAATATGTAGGAGAAGAAAGTAAAAGGACAAAAGGCAAGGATTCCCTCTGACCTTGTAAAGGCGCAAGATGGCTTTAATGCTTTCATGCAGAAATTGAGTCTGTCTACGCAAACTGCCCCCGTACAGGGCCACCAGCTCCTCATTGAAGTCAATAGTGAAGACGTTCAAATGGATCTGTCTGTCAAGGTTCTCAGCCTTCCTCAATGCCACTGAACCCAGAGAACGAGCTGCAAGAGAGTAAAACAAAACCTCAGGGTTCCAATAAAAGCTCTCTGAAAAATCTAAACATTTTATTAACAAGTCAGTGGGAAGATCAAGACTGACCACAAAAACTGGTTTTGGGACCTTTGTGTAAACAAGTACAAGCTGTTAATATCACACCTCTGTGTATGTGTAAGATGGAAAAGATAGAAAAAATCTGCTCAGAATCTCACCTTGCTTGTAGCTGCCTGCGTTCCCTGGCAAGAAGAGCACAGGTGCTCCGGTGAGCTTGAGTCCTCTGGTCTCCTGAGCATAAGCACCCTCTCCATACAGATACAGGCCGTATGATGGGTACTGGCGGGCGACGCGCCTCGGGAGCTGCACACGCTGCAAACACACACAGAAAACAATGCAAGACAACAAGCAAATCTAGTTATGGAAAAGATTATCTTATAGCAAATCTTCAAACATCTAAACACAGTTGTGGTGATGGTTTTAAACTATGCCATCCTTAAGACTTTTCAGATGTCCTGGATCTTTTTTCTTTTTCATTGGATTGGTATGATACTGTGAAAAACACACACTTGATTGATCTTCAGGGTCAGAAATGACATAGTAGAAGAATGGGAAAAAAATAAAAGAAACACTTTTCTACTCTAAAATACTTAGTTAGATTATTTTACATATAAGCAGATTGTGCAGAATTTAACTATGAACAGTCAATGGCATTGGCTAAAAACACAAAGTTATAAAACACAAATTATACTACATTTAGGCATGCAAACCTCTACTTAATATAATGAATATCCTTTATTCTGTATTTGCTGTCGATATCGACAAAAAGAGGGTTGATGTATAATGAAGAGATGCTGTATAAAGACTAATGCTGCTTGCGGCTTGTAAATGTTTATTGTTGCCATTACAACAGGTAGATTGACAGGTATGAGGAACTGATGCATGGCCTGCCAATGAACTGCGTCCAATATAAAACATCCTGCATTTTGTTAATCGCAAACCAAATGTGAGAAGAAAACAACAGCGATGGAGACTGTTTGCGCTGATACTCACTCGAAATTCTGGATACTCGAACATGTATGTCATGCTGCATCGGTTCTCCTCAAAACCAAACAATAATTCTCGCAAACCCACGAGCAGAAGGCCAAGAGCGAAGGCAAAAAACGCGTATACAACGAGTCTCATGTCTCCAGAAACTGAGCTTGACTTTATTTACAGATTCATTGTAATCGTGTCTCCGCTTTCCTCGTTATACACCCAACACTCACTGTCTGTTCGGTTCAAACCTTCAGGAACCTCGTATGGACCTGTCACGCTCACGCAGCTCCTGGGCTGACGTCACGACGCAGACAGAGGAATGAGCCAATGGTGAAGGAAGACAGGTTTGTGATTTGACCAATCAAAATTAGCAGCGGGAGGGGAAAACGAAAGAAAACAGTGGGACCATCGTGCATTTATTACTTTCTACCTAGACGCAAAAAACGTAAATATAAGGCAAAAATTTGAGACCATTACGTCACCCTCACTTATGGGGTTGGGGGTTACTAGTTCTGCTAGTTCTCGTTCGAAAAACCCACCCACTTTCTGACAAATTCCAGAATTTGGCCCCTATAAAAGCTCATTTGTCCATAGACTGTCCTAGACTGTGCCATTTTGACAGTATGCCATCATAAATTGTGAAAATAACCAATAGAATAAGGCTTTAAGAAGAATAACCAATAAAATAAGACTATTATTATTTAAATGGACAAATTCTGACCGAGGAAATGAGCTGGCCAGTTTATTATTTGCCTAAAGGCTACAGTTTTTCATTTAAAACAAGTTTTAACAGATTCCCAATTTTTATTTTTTTTGTTTGTTTTTTTATAATGCATGATAATAATTTAGCATTTAAAAAATAAGTATTTTTTTCATATTTCTAAAATTCTAATCTCATTACATTATATATAAAAATTTAATTACTTACAGTTTAAATGCACATTTGTAAATAAACATTATGATAAGCACTTTGACGAAAATGTAGGAAGTATTTTTGTTGCATCAAAACATAACCATCCAACAAGCTATTTAAAACGTCACTAACAGTATTTGAACCTCATAATTTAAGGTTAATAACTGCAAAAAGGTCAACTTTTTGGGAAAAAGAACTACCCCTTTTAATAGGCAGGCTACTGGCCTGTATAATCTAATTACACAACACATTTGCAGTATTTATTTCAGCAGTCTGCTTTCATCTCTCCATAACACGCAACAATACTGATAGTAAAATGATATTTGGCTTTATATCCCATTATTTATTTATGTTATATTAGCAATATTCCCCCAGACTAATTTAATTTATAAATTTATATATTTTAATAAATAATGTTAAAATATAAATTTCTACTTAAAGCATAAAACAGGTTAAAATGAAAAATAGTGTAAACTTTTAATAGTCCAACTCCTCAGGAATGGCACATCAATACATGTAGAAGCCGTAGAAATGCATGTTTTCATCCTTTGAGCAATGAAAAACCGGCTGAGCATTGCTGGAGCCCTATACAAAATGACCTCCAGCAGGCTATATTAATGTCTTTGACCAAACAATAAAAAAAAAGACTTTCTGAGGATAACCTGAGGGTCTGACATCTTCTAAGACACTCCCTGCCACTGTGGTGTTTGATTCGCATTTGCCAATTGCCATTATTAGCAGTTCCATCATTGGCGCCCTGTGCTTTTAATATATGGGAGCAGGTTCACCCTCCCTGCGCATGTGTGGCAGATTTGAAAGGATCTGTAGAAGCTAAAAAGAATGTTATTCTGCCTGTTACACTGTTTAGCATGAGCTATTTAGCTGTGGATCAGTGATTGACTGCCATAGATGATATCCTTGGACCCATTGTCAGACTCTGTTACTCCTGCAGACTCTATGTTACTCCTGCAGAGTTCCTCCTGGTGAATGACATACATGTGGCAAGCGTATGCACTATACATGCAGTTCCTGAAGGATGAAGAAACTGATATGCCCCCTGCTTGCATTAAATATGTTATTACATCTCAGAAACATTATTTTGGTCTCAGAGAAAATACCCCAAAACACAATCTGTCACCATGCCCTTACATTATATTGCCAGGCATCCATACAATCCAGTTATGTGAGAGTCATGATATAAACTGGTACCATTTTGAGTTGCTACCAAAAACAAATATCAACAAATTAGCCTGCTGCATCATCTTTTCAATTTGATCTTCTTTGAATGCAGCTCTGTGGGTTGATCATTTTAATTTTCATCTAAAAATGTAAAACATAACCTGCTCCATGTCACTACAGATTTCCAGCATGATTTCTTTCCCCGATTGCAGTTTTAACGTGTTCTTTTAATTTTCTGGAGAAGCACTTATTTCAGTCACCATGTTTTTGAAGTTTTACCCAACGTAGGTTGATATGAATACAACTCATACTTACAACAAATACAAGAGTTTCCATGGCTTTCAGAACAGTTCTGGAAATGTACACAAACTGTGTGTGGTCAAAGACACTCCGCAGCTTTTTACTTGCACATATTATTTCCAGATCACCATGTGATCAAGTTTGCAGTACTGTTTTTGATTTATTTGTCAAAAAATGGCAAAATATTGCATTATACAGTAAATACAGTCTTGGGTGGATTCTGTAAGCCCATATGCATTTCCCAAAATGTTCTAAAATTATTTTGAGAACCCCTTGTTAAAAAAGCTAAATCAACGAAACTTACAAAGATGACAAGCCCTAATATTCTGCCATGAGCGAGTTGTGATACACTGAAGCACACAAAACATCACTGTTTATAACCTTCTATTTTCCATAAAGAACATATGGAGATGACATTACCCCCAGCATTATATTTCCAGCAAGAGTTAGAGAATCATGCCTGTATCTTTTGGCATGTTGAAAAAAATACAAGAAAAAACCTACAAAAATTCTCTGAGAATTAAATATGCTTAGTCAATAAGTTTTGAGTGCTCTATTCTTGTGATGATCCAATCTGGAGTCACACCTTCAGTAAACTCCCTTTGGAACCTAAAAAAAGAAAGAAAAAGACAGACATGATTACTAAACTGAGGTTTACTGCAATTATACCATAACAGTGATATTTATGGACATGAACTAAATGGTATTTGCAGTTTCGCTTATTCATAATCATTTATAGGCAAGTTAAAATATAATGAAATCAGAACTAGACTCAGACACGGTGAAAAATAGTGATCACAAAATACTAACTCATAATTGGCTGTAAGCAGTCTCTTGGTCTCGGTTTGCTTTTCTTTCTCCTCTCCAATTGCAACCTGGAAGACTTTCGCTCCATCCACACTTTCGTCAGGAAATCTAGCACTTGTCAAGTACCAGAAGCGCATCAAAATACTCACAAATTTCCTCTCTGAAAGATTTAAAAAGCACAGTATTTTTGTTTTGTTTAAAAAAGGCCTTACCCTGGCTGTCACAAGTAACTTTTGAGTTAAAAGTATTCATTTACACGCCCACACACATGTCATTATTACTACTTTTAAATATATTACCTGGGCGAATAATGCGTAGTATGAATACTGCGTGGTCTCACCGCTATCATCGTAGTAAATGCCCACGTCTCCTGCTGTCATGTACATGATATCGTCCGGCTCTGCGGACAGCGCCCTCTGGTGGCTCAAAGGCAAATGAGCGCATTTTCCCTCGAGTTTCTTTATTAGCTGTGGGGAAGAATGTCGAATTAATGACTCACTTTAACCTCAAATAACCGTGATATAAACATAATATAATACATGTATAAACATACAATATAAACGATGTTCAGTATTTTCATGTACTTACATCTTTAGCTACTAATCCTTCAAGAGCTTCAAACTGACACTGAGAGAGCAATCTTGAAACGTGTGAGAAAGCCTGCATAAAACAAGTTTAAAAATGGATCATACACAAAAAATGGGAATTTTCAGTTCATTTCTCACCCTTAGCCCACCCAAGATGCTTGATTTCTTTTTTCTTCAGCAAAACAATTCAGATATTTTAGCTGAAACTTTGGGCTTTGGTGATTCAATAAATTCTTGTCAAAATTCGATTAGATTAGATTCAACTTTATTGTCATTACACATGTACAAGAAAACGAAATGCAGTTTAGGTCTAACCAGCAGTGCGATAGCAGCAAGTGCAGGATACAGGTATAAGTTATAAAGTGCAGTTATAGAAAAACTATGGTGATATTTACAGATGGATGTACTATCAACATTATAGACAGGTTGTATTAGCTATGAACAGAGATTTCCAATAAATGAATATATGTAAAAGCTACTGGTATTACTGATACTGAGAGTTGGTTTTGCTGTATTTTGTAAATTGTTAGTGACTGAGTTAGATGTTATGGATTCTATGTTTTTTTTATTATTACTATTCTTATGTTTTTGAACCTTTAATCTGTAATAAAACAAATAATTGAATACTGGCATGAGCACATATATGGGGAAAACTAAAATAATACCAATGGCTCTTGATGTTACATCGAGGTCTTATGAAGCAAAATGATTTGTATGTGCTAAGAAAATGTGCATTATTTACAACACTATGACTTTTAATCCACAACAGTCGTGTTCGCAGCAGTCTGGACTAATATCACACAATCATGCATATGAAAGTGACGTGAACAGTTGTTGTTTGTTTGTGTGTGAGAATTTGTAAATAGATATGACCACAATTTCAGATAAAAAATAATTATGTTACACTGAAGCAAAAAGAAAAAAAATAGGTGGGTGAATAAAATTCTGTTTGTAATCCAAGAACTACATTGATTTTTCCTTATGTTTTATTTTGTTAACAGACTTAAAATTAGACCCATTCAGCTAATTTCAAATGTTCTTTCTAACAAAAACACATGAAAATAAATAATAAAATCTAATTGCATCCAAAGCCATCACAGAACAATCACTGTCATGTCTGACAATATGAAGAGTTCAGACGCAAAAACCTCTCATAGCCATCTGGAATGTATTTTTTTAAGATTGGCGTTTTTCTCCGGTGTGTGGGTTCAGCCATTTAATTTTAAGGCAAACAATTCGTTCTTTTCATTGTCTTTGAAGTGAAACAACTGAACATAAACACGGGAGGCTGAGAAAAATGCCAATTTCAGAAGAAATATTTCGGAAGGCACTTAAATGTGTTTGCATCTGAGCTCTTCATTTGTAGTTTCTACCAGACTAGCTCTTTTCTGGCTCACCTGTATGGCTCCTTCCATGAACTCCTCGATGCTGAACTCTTTGTCAAAGTAAGCTCGGATAAGAAAGAAGTAGATGCGGTTTCGGAACCAGATGATGGGGTTGGGGATCCCAAACACCACAACCCTTTGGTTCCTCTTGTGTCCCTCCGGCTCAGAGCTGTAGCGACGGACAACAGACACAGCAGACGCCGCGGGTGCGAGGCGTCTGGACTGATTCACTAAAGATGACTTTGATGTAAAGTTCCGAATCAGGACAGAAACGGGCCTGTTACAGATCCTCAGTAAGGGCAGCGCCATCTTTCTCCCATCATCCTCAGTGGCCCAGCTGTTAGAGAAGACCGAGTGACAACAAAGTCAGATGACAATAGTTCCCCCTTTGCAGATAAATATAACAGATTTAAACACTATGTTTGCAATTCTCAGGAAAAAAAAAACGGAACGGTAAAATTTAGATTTTATGTCTTGTTTAAAAATAAAAATATGATAAAGACAAAAAGGTGGAGATCTCCAGTTGGTGCGCGCATTGTTTATTTAAGTCGGTTCTTTTAATTCAGTCATTTATATCAGCTCCTAAAACTGGTCTGGCCGATTTGTTCGCGAAATCACTGAATCGGCCGATTCACTCAACTGTTTGAATACCCTTATTAAAAATAATAAATATAACTGTAAGTCTATTGAAGAATTCGGATGGTTTAGTCTAGACACTTCAGAGAGTGAAGCAAACTGTTCAAAAGAGTCGACTCGCTACGAGTTGTTTCCTGTCACTAGAAAGGAAGGCGAAAGGGTACAGATGGATGGCAGCGAATGGAGAGTGAACTTAACTGGTAAACATGGACTGTCAGGAAAAGGTGGAGGTGCCCGTCTACACCGATGTGGACAAGGAGATATTTTTGAGAGACATTTATCCACGGGTAACTCTTGTAATATAAAATAACAACCATTTATTACAGTGTTATTGGCAAATGAATCACACGTGTATCGTTCAGCGCAGACCTGCAGTTCTGAAGCGCGTGCCCATCGGGCCATGTGTGCGCGCGTGGACGGTGAGTTTTCTGGCAGAAAAAGGAGGAGATCGCGAGGTCAAAGTGCATGTGTCCCCAGAGCCTATGATGGACTTTCTGCACAAGAACTTTGTGTACAGGTGTGTGTGTTGAGCGTGAATCTTTTAACATGAGTCCAACACAAAATAAACGTGCATTTGTATTGCAGGACACTGCCATTTGATAAGTTCATTGAGAGAGCTGCAGAGGCAAAGCACCCAGAATTCTTCATTAGCGAGGTTAGTTACTAAGACATTTCTAAGGTGTTTGTTTGAACTTTTTTCTTTTTTAGTCTTTTAGATGTTACAGACTTCAAACGTAACCATCCTTGTGTGAGGGGCCCCATCCTAAGAGGCCTCTTTATAGTTTCTTTTATATAGACCCAATTTTTGCTGTAAAAAAATTCATATTAGACATGGGTCTTTATTTGACAAATAAAAAATGTATTTACCTAAACTTTTAATAATTAAATTATTTGATTGTAATTTAGTGTTTCATTGTGGCCATTTAATGTAGGCATTGATGTAGTGAATCGACTAATCATTGTTGTTGAGTGATTAACAAGGATCTTGTCGTTTCCTCCAGGATGAAAGTTATTATTTGCGCTCACTCGGAGAAGATGTTCGCAAGGTAGTCTGAAGTACTTTTGAATTAATATCCAGCTGTTCAGACTGCAGAGTTTGATTTGAATATTGGAAATAATATTTGATTATTTGGACATTATTGTATCCTTGTCTTTCCTCATGTAGGAGCCTGCTGATTTAAGGAAGCAGTTCCCTGAGCTGGCGGAGGACTTTCATGTACCCCAGTTCTTTGAGCCAGAGCAGTTTTTCTCAAGCGTCTTTCGTATCAGTTCCCCTGGTCTGCAGCTGTGGACACACTACGATGTGAGTTTTCCATGCCAAAATACAGTAGGTGACAAACTAATGTCATGCTGATCATCTGAAAGATTGTGTTATTATAGATCTTTTTTACATTGAGTACAAATATATTTTCCCTAACCCTACTTTGCTCTTAGCTCAATTTACCTCAAAAGAAAAAAAAATAGACCACCTTGTGTGAAGAGCGTCCATCATTTCTGCTCAAACATCTATACTACCATTCAACATTTGGCCTTACCTTGATTTTTTATGTGTTTATAAGAGGCTCCTATGTTATTCGTTGTAGCATTTCATTAAATAAAAGAAAAAAGTAGTCATATTGTAAAATATTAGTCTTATAATGTAATATTGCGTGATCCGTTTGAATGAAGTGTGGTAAGTGATACAGTGTCTTTATCAGGAATTAGTTTAAAGATCAGAATTTATCTGAAATGTATATACTGTAAATCTCTTTACTGTCTTTTTTTACCAGTTGAATTTTTTTTTGGAATAAAAGTCTGCAATCTTTGAACAGTAGTTAATCTTTAAAGAATCTAATGTAGTATAAATTCAGTTTTTTAAAAGTTTTTCAACAAGGGTCAAAGTTCATCTTTCTATTAAGGGTGTTGATCTAAAAAATGAAGAAAAAAAACAAAAAAAACAAGAGGAGGTGACACGGTGGCTCAGTGGTTAGCACTGTCACCTCACAGCAAGAAGATCGCTGGTTCAAGTCCCGGCTGGGTCAGTTGTCATTTCTGTGTGTAGTTTGCATGTTCTCCCCGTGTTTGCGTGGGTTTCCTCCAGGGGCTCCGGTTTCCCCCACAGTCCAAAGACATGCCTTAGAGGTGAATTGAATAAACTAAATTGGCCATAGTCTATGTGTGTGAATGAGTTTATGTATGGATGTTTCCCAGTACTGGTTTGCAGCTGAAAGGGCATCCGTTGTGTAAAACATATGCTGGATAAGTTGGTGGTTCATTCCGCTGTGGCGACCCCTGATGAATAAAGGGACTAAGCCGAAGGAAAATGAATGAATGAATGACAACAGGAATGCTACATCTGTATTTTTAACCCTGCTTGTTTCCAGGTAATGGACAACCTTTTAGCTCAGGTTACAGGAAGAAAGCGTGTGGTTCTCTACAGCCCTGAAGATGCCCTCCATCTCTACCTCACAGGTGACCCTCAGCACTTCTCAAAGTGTGTGCAGGATATAAAATATACTTTATATACACCTTACTGATGTGTGGATGAAACAGTAATTGTGGTGTTTTTAGGGGACAAGTCTGAAGTTTTGGACATTGACAGTCCTGATCTGCAGCTTTATCCAGAGTTTGTGAAGGCTCGTCGCTACGAGTGTATTCTGGAACCTGGAGACCTGCTTTTTATTCCAGGTGATCTTTTCTTGAACCAGGCTTGTTAGTGCTACATTGAATTTCTTTTAGATCGTGAACCAAACATCTTAAGTGTTCTTAAGAAGTGATGAACTGCTTATAAAAGTGCTGCATGTGTTTGCATTTCCTCAGCTCTTTGGTTTCACAATACTCTGGCTCTTCAGTTTGGAGTCGGTGTCAATGTGTTCTGGAGGCATCTGCCATCTGAGAGTTACGATAAGAAAGACCCATATGGAAACAAAGACCCAGTAGCAGCCACTCGAGCTCTGCAGTCACTGGAGAGGACTCTAGGCATCTTGGATGAACTGCCATCTGATTATCGGGATTTCTATGCTCGTCGAATGGTGCTGCGCATTCAAAGCCGAGCCTACATTAGGAAACCTATTAATGCAGCACAGGAGAATTCAGACACAACATAGTCTTCGCACTACACTGATGGAGCTGCGTGGTTTGTAAATGATTATAAATGATTACTCTCCCACATGGTCACACACAATCATGCCATCCCAACATAGAACATTTGGGATTATTAACAAGGTTTTATAAAACAATTATTAATTTACAAAAAAGTAGAGTTCTCACTGTGTATTTTAGGTCACACAAGGTGACTAACTAACCTGTGACTATTTCAGTTTCATTGAGGCTATTGTTAATGATGAAACTACCAGTCATTTTGTTTCAATTAAAACGCTTCATTCTACCTTTTAGCAAAAAAAAGGAGAAAAGAAAAATTGTTGTTTTCTAAAAAAATGTAGTGGGTGAGAGGAAGCTCTCCTTATTGGGACAATTTCTAACCTTAAGAAATGTATTCTTTTAAAAGTGCTCCAATAAACTGGTCTTTCAAGCATGACACTACCAGTAAAATAAAATGCATTGATCCCATCAAGCTAATCTTTGACAGCTTTTCAAAGTGAATCAATGTATATGGTTTTAAATGTCATCTGTCTCGTAAAATTCACTAGCAAAGACAAAACAGTTCTGAAGAAAACATCCAGGTACTCATGGTCTTGGTTATTGCACTCTTATTTATCACAAATTAAGCAAACATTTATCAATGCTAATTGCTTACTAAAACTAATTTACGATTATTACTTTCTAAGGGAAAAATGTCAGAACTTCAAAGACATAGGGTATAAAAAATATATACACTTCCTAAGACTTCAGTTGAAGTGTGTGTGTATATATATATTTATATATATATATGTGTGTGTGTGTGTGTGTGTGTATTTATATATATATATAAAACATATATATAAAAACACAAATTTATTACATCATAAATCATTAGGAAAAATAGCAATCTGTTAAAGCTTTAAAGTAAAAAAAACTGTAGCCTACTATCATTTATTAGACAAAAAACAAACTGGCCAGCACATTCACACACTGGCCAGCACCAACACACTGTCCTCAGTCACAATTTGGCCATTTCAATAAAAAATAATAATTAAAACATATTTATAATAATAATGAATTCTTCAGAATTTTTCTAGTCTCTTTAGTAAAAAAATGTACATTTGAAAATTCCTGGATATCAACAACAGCCAAAATATATTAATATTAATTTAATATGGTCTGCTTCTGGTGCTTCACACCTTTTTATTGCTCACTTTTATTTCAGAAATAAGGTCCAAGATTTAGAATAAAGTTACCTGTAAAATGTTTTCTCCGTTTAAAAACAATACAGTAGTGAAAGACGACTTCTTACATCAGATTATAGTCCCACTGAAGCAACAGCCGACAGAGGATTCCGTTTGGTCCTAAAGCCTTTTGCGATGGATTATTTTCATTATTTATGATGGCATAGTAGTCAAAATAGGACAAATGAGCTCATGTATGGGACAAATTCTGGACCTTTGTCAGTGAGGGTGGGTCTTTCGAACCCCCCCGGCTAAAGGCCTGAAAAGTTAGGACATGTTTTTTGCTTATAGTAAACATGTTTTAATAGAATTGTGGCTGTAAAAGCTCACCTACAGGTGTTTCAGGCGCAGGTCAGATTTTCTCCAGGTCATAATTTAATTTATTTATATGAATTTTGTCTAAAAAATGATCATACCTGTCCAGTTTCATCTGGAATGCATCCCAGATCACCTTCTGAAGTGGTTTGAGCGATCGGATATCTGATCAGAATAAAACGAATGAAATGACCAAACAGCCTCATAAACACAGACGTGACGGGAATATATATTGAATATAAATATATTATATTAATTACATAATAAATCTATTATATAATATCAAATTACATAAAATAATAATTAAAAGGACAAATGCTTGACGCTTTGGCCATGGGGGGTGGTTAGAAGCAAGTAACATGCTATTAGATTTTGTTGCCGCTAGATGGCGATCTTGGATAATTAGAAGCTTACCACCACTAGGAGTTTGTCAACTGGGAGTCCTAACTGGGCTCACTTTCTGTTCTAATGTCCGCATCTGTCTTTAATTATATTAATCTGTCTCCATATTCTACTGCATCCCAGAATATTACACAGCACCAAAAATGTAAAAATATAGATTCAATATATTTCATATGTTTTTGTCCACAGCCAACCGCAACTCGCCGTGACGGAGATTCCCGAGCCTGTGCGCTCCAATGAGATGTGCTCTCTTCAGCGCTCACCATGACAACGAGACTCACAGCAGTGACGTCGCATTGTAAACATTTGCATCTGCATTCCTATAAAGCTCGTCGGTTCTCTGTCAGTTTTGTCAGTTCGCTCGGTGTTGCTGTTTGTACTTGACCAAGGTGAGTTCAATACCTGACGGTACGAGTGGAGCCACGCCAATCTCACGAAGTCCGCTTCGTGAAGCTTCACTCGGGCCCGTCTGTGCTGTAGTTCCTTGCGGTTTGCGTACATAAACGCAATATCGCGAAGAATATTACGTGTTTGTTGCTCGAAATGTGCCGCCGAGCAACATTCCAGTGAACACTGGCACGGACTGGCGCCCGGTTAGCTCGTGCACTCCCTGGGGCGAGGCGGCTTGTGAACCCTAGGCAGGGATCAATACAAGCCGTGAGGACCCTCAGGGAAACACGGGAGGCCGGTAGTGGGACCCCGCTGCGAGGGTTATGGTGGGTGGGAGCAGCGAGGCCCACTCATCGTCTATTTTAAACTATAGTTTCAAACTTTAGTTTACTATAGTTTAAAATAGAAACCATGGTAACTGTAATGTTTTAACTATGTCTGGCTGTTGTAATGTTTTGCTTTGTTTTTCAGCTGAGTTGTTGAGCAAAGAAAGGCTATTGAAGACAACCGCGGGTTATATTCACGAGCGCGCGCATTATAATGTTTCCGTGCTGTTTTCTGAAAGTTTATCTTGTTTAGATAAGTTTGCAGGTCAAACTAAATAAACTATACTCTTTCTAAACACATGTCTCGTGTTTTATTTGTCCTCTACAGCAATACACTATCATACAAGTCTGTTGAATGCATTTGTATGCAACATGGTTTGACAATAAAGTAGTCTGACAAATAAATAGTTGTTATAATTGTACCTTCATTAGTCAACATTTGGTGTAGGTAATAAAAAGCTAATCAAAGATGTCCTAAGACATAATGGTAACGTTATGGTTGTTACATAACTATTTATTATTCTGTATGTTTAAAACCAGCAGAATATACTATATATTTAACATGTCATGAACTTACTATTATTCAAACATTTGCTTAATAAAAAATGTCCTAAGACAAGAATGGGTATTGTTTTGGTTTTATGTGAAGCTACTGTAGGTTTTAGTTTGACTACAGCAGGTATCTATATCATAATATTGGTAGTCAGTTATTTCAATGACCCAAATCAAGTAAAATGTCTCTTAGTCAAGTACTTTTAGCATGCAAAAGTCAAATGTAAGTATATAAAATACATTTTCCAACAACACAATTTTGTCTTGTGAAAATGACCAGTGGGTGGTGAGGAGAAAAAGTTCATGTCAAGTTATATATATAAAAGGAGTTGAACAAGTTATAATATTTAGCCATAATGCATTTTTCTATCCACTTCCATTAGACTTTTTTTTTTCTAAATCTATAACTGGTAAATTGCTCCCAGATTAATCTTGACTTTGTCTAATAAAGGTGAGGTGTATCTGAAGGAAAATTGTCCTATGTTCACATTTCTACTTTTGTTTTGGGTTTTTCTTTGTCCTTTGTAGTGCTGTCTTTTCCTTTCTGTATCACAATGACACGATCTGGCAACAAATTACAGTACAATCAGCATATAAATAAATAAATAAATTAGCCACAGTTTACATCAGAACATCGCTCCAGAGTACACTGTTATACTGACAACATGACTAGACCCACACAGAATCTACGTGTGCAGAATTCCACAGATTCTTAGCCCATCATTGATTCTGTTTATTTACTTGTGTAAATGTCCGTAAATCTATATTTATTCAGTTTTTAAATTATTTACAATAATAATATTGACTAATATGAAAATATTCATATGAATTATTTACAATAGTTTGTACAGTAATATTTTCTGCCTTTTAGTACATAACTTATATGAGAGGCTTGCTTTGTTTACCAAATAAAGAGGATCTAATTGGATTGCATTGTAAACATTAAAAGTTAAAAAGGTATTAGTTTTTATTTAATATAATAAGGTTTTAGTTATGATACTGCCAAAATAATTCAGCATAAATCCGCAAATTTTTAACACAATTCTGTGCAGAAATAGCAAAAAATGTCCACAGACCCGGTCTGGCCCTAAACATGATGGACTGTCTTATCCGTCCACAATGACACAGGGACTTGTCATTCTGATGGCACTGACATGTTCATTGAGAGATGAACTAAGGATTTTAAGCAAGAGACTGGCTTTTTCAGGTAATCCATGCTGTTTTGCTATTTCTATGTGCTGTTTTGAGAAATGCGCTTACTGTTTTGTAAATTTTAAATCTGAGAAATGTACCAAAGCGACTGAGAAAAACTGGAATACAACACAAGTTAATGCAAAGACGAAAAGTCTGCAAAGACAAAAGTGTGTATTTTTATTTGCACATATTCTTTTATAAAAAAATAGTAGTGTATTCATAATTGGATTTTACATTTTTTGGCTAGATAATTAATACTTTATAGTCTACTCATTTTGATGTAACCATGACAGTACAAAAAAGAAGAGAGTCATGTATTGTCTAACAGATATTTCTAAAAGTCCATAGTGGAATAGATCATCACAACCATGGTTTCTGCAGATGTCAGTCACTATTTCAAATGTATGACTTTTTAAGTCTTTCTTTAAAACCATTGTGAATTAAATTTCAGTCTTATACAGGACTCCATGCTAAGGATGTTTTAATTTAATTTATTTAATTTAATTTTAATAACATACAATTTAATATTAACCTCACCTCAACGAGCCTGATGGACACTATGTTTTCAGCACAAGTCTATTGGTTTAATTTTGGAGATCATCCTCAATGTTCAGTTGTGACCTGTATTTATTTTCAAAGTATTTGATTACCATAAGGGAGTCAGAAAGTTTAACCTGGTGCTATAAAATCAGTCTGGGTTGTTAATCTAACGTACTAATCTAATACGCGATCCTATGAAAAAAAATTAAAGGCTGAGGTCTTTTTATTTGTATGTTGCTTTTTATGTAACCATTAACTACTATTTTTATTTACTGTGAGTTATGGATAAAATATTAATTAATTAATACTAGAAGATTTAAATACTGCATTTTAGTGATTTTATTTTGCTGGATTAACTTGTCAGATAAAATATTTCCTAAAAAATTGCAAAAATGTAAACAAGACTAACTTTTAAAACACAAATTTATTACATCATATATCATTAGGAAAAGTAGCATTCTGTTAAAGCTTTAAAGTAAAAAAACTGTAGCCTACTATCATTTATTAGACAAAAAACAAACTGGCCAGCACATTCACACACTGGCCAGCACCAACACACTGTCCTCAGTCACAATTTGGCCATTTCAATAAAAAAAAATAATAATCAAAACATATTAATAATAATAATAATAATGAATTCTTCAGAATTTTTCTAGTCTCTTTGGTAAAAAAAAAAGTACATTTGAAAATTCCTGGATATCAACAACAGCCAAAATATATTAATATGATTTTAATATGGTCTGCTTCTGGTGCTTCACACCTTTTTATTGCTCACTTTTATTTCAGAAATAAGGTCCAAGATTTAGAATAAAGTTACCTGTAAAATGTTTTCTCTGTTTAAAAACAATACAGAAGTGAAAAAAGACTTCTCCTACATCAGATTATAGTCCCACTGAAGCAACAGCCGGAAAATGATTCCGTTTGGTCTTAAAGCCTTTTTCGATGGATTATTTTCATTATTTATGATGGCATAGTAGTCAAAATAGGACAAAAGAGCTCATGTATGGGACAAATTCTGGACCTTTGTCAGTGAGGGTGGGTCTTTCGAACCCCCCTGGCTAAAGGCCTAATAAGTTAGAACATGTTTTATGCTTATAGTCAGGGGCGTAGCAACCGGGGGGCTGATGGGGTGGGGGGGATTACGTCCCCCTTACTTTTAGAGACAGACCATTTCTCCAGGTCATAATTTAATTTATTTATATGAATTTTGTCTAAAAAAATTATCATACCTGTCCAGTTTCATCAGGAATGCATCCCAGATCACCTTCTGAAGTGGTTTAAACGATCGGATATCTGATCAGAATAAAACGAATGAAGTGACCAAACAGCCTCATAAACACAGACGTGACGGGATTGGTGCCTTTTGCTGTGAAGTGACATCTGACGGCTGATGACTCTGCTTGCCATTAAAGCCTTCGTCGGACAGTTATTTAAAAAAAATTGTGTCAAAAACAGGGAAAGGGAGGTCATGTACTGTACAAGTCAATAAACATACAGTACGTCCCGGCTAACGTGGCCAGCTAGCCAAGAACCTCATAGATGGGGACAGATTTTCATCTGTTAGGAAGTAGGTAACTTTAGCCTTACCCTGTTTGGCAGTCTTTTCGAACAAATGTTCAATATTTTTCGACAATGACGCCGCTGCCTGCCTTTTCAGCCTCTCTTACTCTTTTCGACCCATAGCGTTACTCTATATGGACAAAGAGCATGGTTATAAGCTCTTTAGTATGGATGTCACAGTGGGTTGTCACGTGTCTCGCGGCTTTGAGGCTTTATGGGACATAGTTATTTAAAATGACACTTTATTACAATATATATCAAATATAAATATAATTATATTAATTATATAATGAATATATTACATAATATTAAATTACATAAAATAATTAAGGACAAATTCTGAACCTTTTGGCCGTGGGGGGTGGTTCGTCCGAACCACCCGAACCCCCCCTGGGTACGGGAATATATTATATATATTATTTTATAATACAGTGCATTCAAATTTACCCAGCTGTCTGTTTATTCCTTACCTTAAAGCCAAATTAACAGTTAAGTTTCAGTTTAATTTGCAACAATCCTGGGTTTTAGTACCGTGAAGTTAGCTCAGCTGCACTACAATAACTTGGCAAGAAAGAGTGATTAAAGTTGAGCTGTCTTCATGTTACTGAAAACCCAAGATTAGTCTAAACTAAACTAAACTAAACTAGACATTACCTGGCTAGCCAGCTAATGTAGCTTCATGGTACAAGCCCCTGGAGCTTATTTTACATTAACAATATCAAAAGCGACCGCTCAGCTTGTAGATCTTCAAACTGCTTCCTGATTTCTATGGTTCTGCAAAGTGGTTGGATTGTCAGCAACAATAAAATTCTCTAAATCAGTATATATCCTCATTCATTTATGTTCCTGGATGTAAGAATAGCGTGTTAAGACCACCACTAAAGACAAACAATTAGAGGGGAAAAACATTTATATAAATAGAAAGCACACAGATGGCAAAAGCCAGCTGTAAGACCTCAACATTATTCCACAAACTTTGGCTTTGGATCCACAAGGAGAATGATCTAGTTGACACAACTAGCGTTTGAGAGTGGAGCACATGAAAGCATCACACACGCACAATCACACATACGTCACTGTCTTGTCTTAGTGAAGCAACACCTTTCCAGGTACATTTACATTACATTTATGTGCTACAACAGAAAAGCTTTTCCATTTGCATTTTGGAGTTTTGAAAACAGACAGTGCTATCAAAACAAGCCCCTTTCATATGGATCAGTGAAAATGACTAAAATTGTGTATTACTGCCAGGCCAGAAGTTGGCGATGTCATGCCCTTGCACATATACAGTACATTCCTCTACAGAGCTGTAAATACAATCAAGAATGAACATGTTTTTAGAATTTCCATGGTTTAGATGACAATAACTTTCTCTTTGTAACCTGCTTTAAAGGTTTGTGTTTCCAGACCCCCAACACGGTCTAAAAACATTTCCACATTGTGTAAATTCTCCAAGACCTAAAACACACCAAAGAATATGAACACCCAGACATCTCTGAGCCTGATCCTCAGTCAGATTTCATTGCATAACAGATCCTCAAATCTTTCTCCAAATACTCTCAGGTAGCTTTGGATGTTGGACTTGATTAAATTCAGTCACAGAAACATTCAAATAAGACAGCTGACATTCTAGCTTTTGAAACTACAGTGTTTGAGCTATTAAATGAGGCACGCAAAGAGTCCTCCGGCATCATTCAGAAAGTCTTGATTGGGCCCTCAAACTCAACCTAAGTGGATAAACAGGAGGAAATGGCACGGTTGTGGGATGTGATGTATCGGGGATCTCATGGATGTGTTTATTGTTTTAACTCATAAGGTGCAGATTGATGACGAGCAGAGAGCTCTTCGGAGACTGCCCAATGAAGCTCTAGAGACAAAAACTCCTGATGAACTCTGGAGATTATGGGACATATCTAAAACCATTAGGGAGTTGTTGCTGTTCCTCGGCCAGTCTTTATCTTCTCCAGCCTTTTGGAGAGGTGGCTGTTACTGGACTCCAACTCTTCGATCTTATCAAGTGCAGATCGTAACTGCCATGTAAAAAAAAATTCTATTAATTGTGTTTATGTCAGATGTTATCAGTTACTCTGACTATATCAGAAATACATGACTATTGTACCTCTCGCTGCAGTTTGCGCTTTTCAGCTTTTAGCTCATCCTCCACCTTCTCTGCATTTTCAGATGCAGCTTTGTACCGGGTCACCTGACCCTCCAGCCTTGTGACCTAAAGAAGTTCATTTAAAATCACGTAAGATGTCATTTCACCTTTTAAAAAGGGGTAAAGATTTTGAAAATACATTAAAATAACTCACGTTCTGTTCAAGAGCTGTGATTTCTTGCTCTGACTTGACAAGCTTAAATTTGAGGTCATTGACTTGCCTGATGGCATCCCCTGAAATGAAGAACAGTTTAACATTTCTCAACATCCAAGCTGCAAGTCTTCATTGCTCTCATTATTTTGAGCTGAACAAACAGGTAACACTTTATTTTGATGGGCCTATTTAGACATTCTGTTGACAGACTACCTCTCTAAGCAATGACTCTATCTTATAAGAAGATTAATAGATAATCTGTCTAATCTGAAAAAGAATATATATATATATATATATATATATATATATATATATATATATATATATATATATATATATATATATATATATATATATATATATATATATATTCATTCTCATCTTAGTCCATAGATCTCAAACTCAATTCCTGGAGGGCAGCAACTCTGCACAGTTTTGCTCCAACCCTAATCAGACACAGCTGATCCAACTGATCAAACTGTTCAAGACTACTAAAGACTATTAAGCAGGTGTGAGTTGGAGCTGGTTGAAGCTAAACTGTGTAGGAATTGAGTTTGAGACCACAGGCTTAGTCCAGTGTTCATCAGGGGTCACCACAGCAGAATGAACCACCAACTTATCCAGCATATGTTCTACACAGCGGATGCCCTTCCAATTGCAACCCAGTACTGGGAAACACCCATACACTCATTCACACACATACACTACAGCCAATTTAGTTTATTCAATTCACCTATAGCTCATGTCTTTGGACTGTGGGAGAAACTGGAGCACCCGGAGGAAATCCATGCCAACTTGGGGAAAACATGCAAACGCCACACAGAAATGCCAACTGGCCCAGCCAGACTCGAACCAGCGACCTTGTTGCTGTGAGGCGACTGTGCTAACCACTGAGCCACTGTCTGCGAGTACAACATCTACTAAGTCTAGCAACACTTTATTAAGGGTGTTAGGTCTTTAATCAGTAGGTTGTATCTATGAATTCAGGCATTAATAAGGACAGTTTGAATCTTCACTCACTCAACATTGGGACACTCAGCATGACATGAGAATATTCTCGTTGTATAACAGCAAAATTAGAATTTATGAACAACAACAAACTGACTTTTTTTTTTAAATATAGCTTTTAAAGTACATTATAGATAAATAATTTCATTGTTTCATGTACTGGAAAAAAGTATCAATTACTAATTATTAATTATTGTACTTTGGCCATTTAAATGGTTAAATATAAATAATTTAATTCCAAAAAAAGTAAATAAATAAAAAAAATAAATAAATAAAAAACGTTGTTTGTGGTTTAATACATTGGTACACGTGATATATATTTTGTGCTTCAGAAATTCCTTTAGGAGTTTAGTGAGCATCAGTGCTCCCTGATTTTCACAGTACATTGAGGAACTTAATCAGGGTGTGTGCGTTTCGGTGCACTGCAAGAATTTTGTGATTGAGACAGCCCTTAAAATGGCTGACTCCCTTACTGAACGAGGGAGCTGATTGAGACGTACCCTAAAACTTTAATGGGAATTATCTGACTGATTAACTAAAATATGTCCGCTAAATGTAAAATTCTTGATAATCTCCTACCTATGCCATATCATGGTATAGCAGATGGTAAACAAACAATATGTAAGCAACGTGATGGATGCAGCAGGAATGGGCAAGAATGTTCAAGAGACTTTGACAAATGGCAAATTGTTTTAGCAAGAAATCTGGGTCAGAGTGTCTGTTAAGCAGCAAGGTTTGTGTGTAGCTCCCAGTTAGCAAAAGTGAGAATTGTCCAACAGCGGTCTGAGCAGGGACAAAAATGCAACAAGTTGTTAGGCACCAAACGCTAATCATTTCAATGCACCAAAGGCATCTGATCGAGGCAAACAACCATAGAACGCAGCTAAAATGAGCATGTTGGTGTTGGGCATGTCAGTTTACTTTGGAGCAGTGGAAGAAGGTGGTGTTGTCAAATGAGTTTTCTTTTACATCACGTGCATTATGACACACGATCGACCAACGACAACTTTATCCTGCAACTCACAAAACCTGTCACTAATATCTTGGTGGCAAATATTAATTGACCTTGAAGATATCACACTGGAGTACCAACAGCATATTAGACATTTTGGCCAATTACTGGATTCGCAAAAAATTTACTTTTGGTCAACAGAATGCCAACATGACATCATGAAGAAACAAAGAACTTTTCCCAAACTTATGCACAGGGAAAAGTAGCAGGCAGTTCCTTACTCTGTAGATCCATGATGTTGGAGTCAGCACCATTCTCCAGCACATCTCCATCTGGGCTGGATGAGTCCTCTGTGCCATTCTTTGGTTTCTTCTGCTCTAGTTGACCTTTTAATCTCTTCACCTGAAATAAACAACATTCTAGTGAGTGCACAGGTATGAGTCAGTGTAAACCAAGTAACTCTCAGAAACACACCTGCTCTATCAAGTTCTCTCTTTCGTCAACCAGTTTTCGCAAGCGAATTTCTGGAAAAAAAAAAAAGTTCAAACATTCAAAATGATCAAGTGGTATAGTATAGTACAGTATCATATAGTATAGCATAATGTACAATAGCACAGTATAAGAGAAAACTCTTTTATTTTCTTGCAGGTTTTAAAAAAAACAATTCATATGGCCACAAAAATGTAATCACTTTTGTGTATATTTATACTTACATTTGTGTTGTGCTACAACTTTAATAACATTTATGTAATTGTGTTCTGCAATAATAAAACATTAAATTGTGGTTACAAAAAAAAAAAACTTCTAAGGTTAGACAGGAAAAACTTTCACATACCAGGAGTGGGAGGAGCCAAATGCATGGAGTGGGAGGAGTCAGGGCATGCAAGAGTGAAGCTATCCTATGCTGGGATGTGAAGGATGAGTATGGACAACATGCAAACACTTCAGCAACCTGAGAGGCTTTAGCCTCATGCAATCAAATCTCTGTTTACACAGTTTGTACATTCACTGTTTTTCAGTCACTTTCAGCTTACTTTAAGATATGACTTTAAAGAAAAATAGTAATATTGTTTATATATGTGACTGCATATTTAGCATATTTATAAGT
Organism: Danio aesculapii; assembly: GCF_903798145.1. Lineage (NCBI taxonomy): Eukaryota > Metazoa > Chordata > Actinopteri > Cypriniformes > Danionidae > Danio > Danio aesculapii. The sequence continues at coordinate 25,366,706 of NC_079443.1, read as the reverse complement.
AGCATATTTATATAATAAAAACTGATTCAGCTAGCTATTTTTCAATTATGACTAACTATTTTTCTAAACAAGATTAATCAAATTATTAATTGTTACAGCATATGTAAACATTTTCCCCCCATGGATAATTAAGCATGCACTACTGCAGGTCACAAAACAAAACAAAATATCATATTTGATTTCAAACATTTCACCTAACAAATAAACTGGAAAAACAATGTGTAATCACAAAGCTCCAGTCAAGTTCTTATAAGGTTGGCACACAATAACATTTTTATTTACGCCATTATGAACAACATTCCACCCTTTAAAACAACATTCAAAAGATCCTTTTGCAGAAGGAAACATTGCAATTAGGAAGTGTTAAACATCACTGCAGCATAAACATAGAGGTCGGAATTTACCAAATAGAAAAAAAAAAAAAAAAAAAAAAAAAAAAATCACATTATTATGAGAAAATGTTTATTCCTTATTTTGTAAAATTTCAAAATAAATATGACACTTTACAGCCATTACTGCTTACATTTAATGTGATTTATTTAGAGGGTTGAGTTTGAGTGTATTCAATGTTTTTTATTAGATGTAAAACATATATAAAATGTGTTTGATGAAACGGCAATAATGACTGCTAATTGGATTTGACTGTAAAATAACTTTGGTTTTCAAAAGTAATGGTCCCAAATACATTTCATTAAGGCCTATAACAAGTGCAATGCGTAGAATGGAAGATGCTGAGAAAAGACTCTCAATTATCCAGTTCTGTATTATGACATTTTACAATCTTCTTTCCCCTTGCTTTTCCCTTTCCCTTTTGCGCTTTTTCTAGATTCTCTGCTTTCATCTTCCTTGTTGTTCCGAGTGATTTCCTTCTCTAATTTTGGATCCCCTGAAATCATTGATGCCTGTTTTTCGAGGGGAATGGAAGTACTGATCTCCTGGCCTACTTCTCTTTTCTCCTTCTCAGAGATCAGATTAACTCTTTCATTGACTGGCACATCTACTGATGCCTTCTGATGCTCCTCAAGAGTGTCTTCTTTATTTCCAGGTGTATCGTGCTGCTCACTGACAGGACTGACGTCATGATTGATCAGGCTTTGCTCTGTTAAACATCCTTCAACATCTCTTGGTTGTAGGTTTTCTGTGTCATGTACATCATCTTTCTGCTCATCTGGCTTTGATTCCTGTTCTGCAAGTTGTAGATGTTCATCTTCCTGGGTAAGATCCTCATCAATGACATTGCTTTGGTTTTCTTGGCTGGCTTCTTGGACATTTTCTTTTAAAAGAGTAACTTCCTCCTTTGGTTGATCTAGAGATTTTTTCAGAGGGCCATCTGATGATGCTTCAAGATCTGTTTCATCAAAATCAAATGATTCTCCTTCGTCTTCCTCATCCGCATCTTCTTGCTTGTGCACTAGACCAACCACATCTAACTCTATCAAAAGGTCATTGTCATCTTTAGGCAGTTGCCCATCAGGTGTAACCTGACCTTGGATTGACATTTCTTCCTCGACTTTTTCTACCATGGAATTTTGGTCAGAAGGTTCAGCTGATTCCTGATTTGCTTCATTGGCAGACGGATTATCCTCTTGTACAACCTGAACTTGGGTTTCAATGAAAGGACTATTATCAACTTTGCTTCTGGCAAACACTTCTTCTTTAGGTGCTTCAAGGTTTTCTTTGTCTAGTTCACCTTGTTCCTTTTCCTTGCCCACTTCTGACTCAACGCTGTCTTGAAGTTGACTGTCCATTGGCAGATCAATGGTTTGTTCTTGCATCATTAGTTCAGCTTTGTTTTCTATAGTCTCCATCACATGGAAATCGGATTGAGCAAAGGCCTCTTGATCTTCAGGGTCACAGATCTCATCAACACCAACATTTTGGGGACTTGGCTCTTCTTGACATTCCAGATCAACTTTCTCTTCTTTGGCATCCACCAACATGGTCTCGTTGTTCTCAGAGGTGATGGGCTCAAATGAAGGTTCGTGGGATGAAGCCGACATTTCTGAAGACTTAAGCTCACTGCAGGTGATTGCAGGTTCTAGGGAAGAATTTGCTGAATCCTCAGCACGCTCCTCAATAATGGTTGCAGGGTCAGAGATAATTTTGTTGGATGGATCATCTGCAGTGTTGGTGATACTATCATTTGACAGATCATCTGCAGTGTTGGTGATAATATCATTTGACAGATCATCTGCAGTGTTGGTGATACTATCATTTGACAGATCATCTGCAGTGTTGGTGATAATATCATTTGACAGATCATCTACAGTATCAGAGACAATATTGTTTGACAGATCATCTGCAGTATCAGAGATAATATTGTTTGACAGATCATCTGCAGTATCAGAGACAATATTGTTTGACAGATCATCTGCAGTATCAGAGACAATATTGTTTGACAGATCATCTGCAGTATCAGAGACAATATTGTTTGACAGATCATCTGCAGTATCAGAGACAATATTGTTTGACAGATCATCTTCAGTATCAGAGATAGTATTGTTTGACACATCATCTGCAGTGTTGCAGATAATATTGTTTGATGGATCATCTGTGGTATTGGAGATAATATTGTTGGATGGACCTTCTGAAAGGATAACATTGCTAGATTCAGAGCAATCAAAATTTGAGATGGTTTTAGAAATTTCTGCTGAATCAACTTCATCTGTAACTAACTGAATGCTGTCTTGAACACCATCCACATTAGTATTTGTGGTTGCTACTTCAATACAGTCCTGTTCTTTGGTTGTTATATCACTGCATGAGCTGGCTGGAAGATCTACATTCATTGTTGTTTCAGAAACAGCATTCTCTAAAGGTTCCTCATTGGTTCCTTCCAGAACACTTTCTACTTTTTGGTTTGAATTATCCTCATTCAAAACCTCCATTGCTGTGCCACTCTCCTGCTTGTCACTTTGTTTTTGCTTTTGCTTGTTCTTCTTCTTCTTTTTCTTCTTTTTATTTGAAGCACTGGTAACTTGGGTTTTAGGAGGTTCCTCCATTTGAGGTGACTCCACAGGCTCCTCTTTGCATTTTTCATCAAGTAGTGCCTCACCAGGTTTATCAGTTTCATCATGCATTGTGTTAGAGACAGAATCTAAAGGAGCTTCCTCTTTGATTTCCTGACTTGAGGTGACGCATTTGCCATCTTGTTGCTCGGTCTCCAAATGTTCATACGTTTGAACTTTGTGCTCCAATTCCACAGCATTATCGCGTGAATCTTCTAGTTCATGTTCCTCAGATTTGACCTCCTCCTTGGGTGCTGTAGTGGTGAGTTCTTCATCACCAACAGAACTTAAAGGTTCTTCAGGTCTATTTTTATGCTGCTCTACACCTGGAATGACAGGGTCCCCAAGGACACTATTGTCATTTACCTCTAACGGTGTGTTAGTAGAACTGAACGGGGCATGTGAAGACTGCTGATTTCCTTGCACCTCCTCATCCAAATATTTTGGTTCCTGGTCTTTATGCTTCAACTGATGGATGCCTGGGAGATGATTGAGGTGTCAGTAGTTAAAGCCAAAAGAAATGTGTCTGTAGAAGGCAATGAGTATCTTGCAAATGTTTAGAGCGAGAAGTAAAAAAAAGAAAGGTGGAGAGAAAATGAAGACTCAAAGGCAAAGTTCTTAAACCGGTCCAAATCAAATGCACTAAAGCATGACCCAAAGCAGAAAACCCCACAGTTTAGAAAGTCAAAAAATGAAAAATAAAAAAATTATTTATTCCTACTTTTAATTTTGAAGTCTGATGAAAAATTTGCCGCATTAAAAAAATAATTTGTTCAGCACAGCACTGGACAAAATGGCTCAAAAGACATGATCTACTGTAGCATTTACTTTCATTATATTCTGTCAAACAGCCAAATACTGTATGTAAAGTGAAACAGGGAAACGGCAAAAAGTGGGAGATGTTAATATGGCAGTGCAATTGTAGCAGGCACATAGAAATGATTTTGTTAGACTTGCCTCAAGCTCCACGGTGTAAATACAAAGTTGCAAAGATAAAGGAATGTTAGCATGCAATGGATGAAATTAAGAAAAGTGGCTTACCTAGTACACTACTTCCCTCTCGAATTTCAGCTGATGCTGTTTGAGAATTTGGATCAGCATTCCCAACTTCATCCCCTGTTTCTCCATTGGTGGCTAAATCAGGTCCAAGGACAATGCCATGTTTCTGGACAGAAAAAAAATTATTAATCATATGCTTGATTAAAGTTAAATGTAGACACACTGGGCCTTTTGTTGATGCACCAATGAGATTCTGGTCATTCAGACTAAGGCAGAGTGTTAATGAATCAGTCTTCATTCATTTAGATTTATATTTTTATTCTGAATCTTAATAGGCTTAAGATTACCATTTTTAGATTAGCTGAATAGTATCAAGACAAGAGACTCGATCTACTAAAATATCTAAATCAAGTTATTGAGAAAACAATTCCAGTTTTCACACACACATATCAATACCTTCAAAACATCTTTGAGCTGAACAACCTCATCTCTGAGCTCATCTCGCTCATTTCGAATGGCATCAGAGAACTCCTTCTGCCGCTCTAATGCCTGAACGGCAGCAGAAAGATTTGGCCAAGAGGCAGGTGATGAAAAAGAAGGTGAAAGCAATGAAAAAAATCAGGTCTGCAGATGATGAGAACAGTTTGACAAAGAACAGAGAGGAATAGCAGAAAACAGCTGATCTACAACTACAGGTTTATGTTGGAAGGTGAAGTTATAATTCACTTAAGGTGTGTGTGTAGACTATTTTTTTAGGAGTTGGGTACTGAGGGATCATACCCCAATTTTTTTATTCTTCCACTCAATAGTTTCCTGGAGGTCAGAAATCTCCCTAACAAAGCCATCTTGCTTGAGCCGTAATTGACGGATATCCTAGAGAAAAATATTATGCATGGAAAAACACCAAAGATGAAGTAGAAACATTGTTAAGGCAGATGAGGAAAAGCCAAGCATTTGAAAGAGACAAAAGTTTAAAAAGATAAGAGACATAAATGCAACAGTACTCACAGTGAGCAGTTCTTCACTCTGTTTCAGCGTCTCCTTCAATTCACCGAACTGAAACTGCAGAACACTATGAGCATGCTTCTCTCGTTCAAGGTCCTAAAAAAGATAAACACAACTTTATATTAAAATTTAAGTAAAATTTAAGACTTGAAGAAAGTGCAAAATTAAAGTTTGCATGAACAGTTCACATTGATTAATTGTTCATCACAAGACAAGTAATGTTTGCTAACAAAGTAAATGGTGGGAAGTTTGATTGAAATCAACTAATAAAAAGGAAAATATACAAATTATTTTTAAATATGATCAATAACAATAAAAAAGTTAAAATAACATTTATATACACTACCAGTCAAATGTTTTTTTTATTAAAAAAATGATTCTGTTCATCAAGGCGGCATTTATTAAATGTAAAAAAAATTGTTAAATAATTACTGACATTTTAAATAACTGCTTTCTTATTGTATGTAGTTTTAAATGAAATTATTACTCCAGCCATTATTGCTTTTATCACTATTATATTAATAATAATTATTATTATTATTGTTGTTATTATACAATCATCATCATTATTATTATGGTGGCTTGAAAAGCCAGCATACTGTTATCTATCTTAAACTTATTATTCTTCTTCTTCTTCTTCTTCTTCTTCTTCTTCTTCTTATTCTTCTGAGACTAATTTCTAAGTGTATCTCCTCCTAGGCCTTTCAAGCTACATACTTCAAACTTTCGTCAAACCTTCAAACTGGTCTGACTCGGGTTGCTATATCTTTTCTAACTGATCCGACCTTGGGTTTTCCGAAAAACGACCCAGAAAAAACCCAAAAGTCCCATTGACTTAACATTGGGTCAAACTTTGTGAGCTTATAACTCTGCATCGGACTGTCCTACAGACATCTAACTGGACTCATTTAACTCAGTCTAGCCAGCAGCCAATAACTGATGACTTTTTAACTTACTAGCCACTCCCTAGCAACCACTTACAGCACCCTAGCAACTGTCCCATAGACTTCCATTGTAAAACACTCCCATTTACTTAACATTGGATCAACCTTTGTGAGCTCATAACTCTGCATCAGACTGTCCTACAGACTAGAGTCTGGCCTCATTCAACTCAGTCTAGCCAGCAGCCAATCACTGATTACCTTTAAACTTACTAGCCACTCCCTAGCAACCAATTTCAGCACCCTAGCAACTGTCCCAGAGACTGTGACTAGCTATTCTAACACACGCTAACAGTTTTAACATCCTACTGACATGCTAATCTTGCTAGAAAGGTGCTAGCAACACGATAGTGACATGCTAGTCATGCTAGTAACATGCTAATTCATGCTAGAATCATGCTAACAACATGCTAATTCATGCTAGAAACAAGCTGACTCATGCTAGAATCATGCTAGTAACATGCTAGTTACATGCTAATTAATGCTAGAATCATGCTAGTTACATGCTAATTCATGCTAGAAACATGCTAATTCATGCTAGAAACATGCTAATAACATGCTAATTCATGCTAGAAACATGCTAGTAACATGCTAGAATCATGCTAGTAACATGCTAATTCATGCTAGAATCATGCTAATAACATGCTAATTCATGCTAGAATCATGCTAGTAACATGCTAATTCATGCTAGAATCATGCTAGTAACATGCTAATTCATGCTAGAAACATGCTAGTAACATGCTAATTCATGCTAGAATCATGCTAGTAACATGCTAATTCATGCTAGAAACATGCTAGTAACATGCTAATTCATGCTAGAAACATGCTAGTAACATGCTAATCCATGCTAGAATCATGCTAGTAACATGCTAATTCATGCTAGAATCATGCTAGTAAAATGTTAATTCATGCTAGAATCATGCTAGTAACATGCTAATTCATGCTAGAATCATGCTAGTAACATGCTAATTCATGCTAGAAACATGCTAGTAACATGCTAATTCATGCTAGAAACATGCTAGTAACATGCTAATTCATGCTAGAATCATGCTAGTAACATGCTAATTCATGCTAGAATCATGCTAATAACATGCTAATTCATGCTAGAAACATGCTAATTCATGCTAGAATCATGCTAGTAACATGCTAATTCATGCTAGAATCATGCTAATAACATGCTAATTCATGCTAGAAACATGCTAGTAACATGCTAATTCATGCTAGAATCATGCTAGTTACATGCTAATCCATGCTAGAATCATGCTAGTAACATGCTAATTCATGCTAGAATCATGCTAGTAACATGCTAATTCATTCTAGAATCATGCTAGTAACATGCTAATTCATGCTAGAATCATGCTAATAACATGCTAATTCATGCTAGAATCATGCTAGTAACATGCTAATTCATGCTAGAAACATGCTAATTCATGCTAGAATCATGCTAGTAACATGCTAATTCATGCTAGAAACATGCTAGTAACATGCTAATTCATGCTAGAATCATGCTAATAACATGCTAATTCATGCTAGAAACATGCTAGTAACATGCTAGAATCATGCTAATAACATGCTAAATCATGCTAGAAACATGCTAGTAACATGCTAATTCGTGCTAGAAACATGCTAGTAACATGCCAATTCATGCTAGAATCATGCTAGTAACATGCTAATTCATGCTAGAATCATGCTAGTAACATGCTAATTCATGCTAGAATCATGCTAATAACATGCTAATTCATGCTAGAAACATGCTAATTCATGCTAGTAACATGCTAATTCATGCTAGAATCATGCTAGTAACATGCTAATTCATGCTAGAATCATGCTAATAACATGCTAATTCATGCTAGAAACATGCTAATTCATGCTAGAATCATGCTAATAACATGCTAGTAACATGCTAATTCATGCTAGAAACATGCTAGTAACATGCTAATTCATGCTAGAATCATGCTAGTAACATGCTAATTCATGCTAGAAACATGCTAGTAACATGCTAATTCATGCTAGAATCATGCTAATTCATGCTAGAAACATGCTAGTATCATGCTAATTCATGCTAGAATAATGCTAGTTACATGCTAATTTATGTTAGAATCATGCTAGTTACTTGCTAATTCATGCTAGTAACATGCTAATTCAGACTCGGCTTTTCAAGCCACCATAAAGTTTGTCCTCAAACTTTAATATCTAGTTATTTATATTAGAGTGATTTCTGAAGGATCATGTGACTGAAGACTGGAGTAATGAAGCAGTGAATTCATCTTTAAAATCACTGGAATAAATGATTATTGTTGAACAGTTATTTTATAGTGCAATAACATTTCACAATTTGTACTGTATTTTTGTTGAAATAAATGCATAAGTGAGCAGAATATGCTGATTTTAAAACATTTAAAAATCCTACTGACCCCAAACCCCAAACGGTAGTGTAGCTATTAATTTCTTATTCACCAATACATTACAACAAACCGACTTACTATAGCTAACACTGTCTGTACAGACCTTAATCTTTTCCTCAAGCTCACGGCGTGTTTCAAAGAGCATCTCCTCCAGTTCCATTAAAGAGTCTTTTAAAGTGTCCACTTCATACATCATGTTGGTCTTCTCATTGTCCAGCTGTGCATTGGACACCATGGCCTTACGGTACTTCTCCTCCACCTCCAATAGGGAATCCTTCAGAAAGTTGAACACCACATTAAAATCATCCATACCACAGGCACAAATTACAATATTCACTATATTAACCACAAACTATTTTCAACTACCTTGCAATGAATTGGTTAACAATGTGTAACTGAAATTATGCAAGTCACGTAACACCCAAATTTGAATCGCTGCCAGATGAAAGAAAGGTTTACAGGCTACTATTGGGCTCACCTGATTCCAAACATTTGGATTTCAGATTTTGTATGCGTTTTCTCAAGAACTAAGCTACTCTACAATTCATTTGAAGAATGCTTGGGAAGAGGAACTGGGTATACAGATTGAGACTGATACATAGGAGGAAAGCCTCAGTAGAATTCGATCTTGTTCTATTAATTCCAGGCATCAGTTAATTCAATTTAAAGTAATGCATAGACATCACTAATCAAAATCCAAATTACACAGAATATTTCCTACCATTTCCCCTACATGTGACCGGTGTAAGTCTGCTGAAGGCTCCCTGACCCATCTCTTTTGGACATGTCCAAAACTTTATGATTTCTGGTGTGATATATTTAAATGGTTTTCCCGATATGCATGGTTTTACCTTTACACCAGACCCAGAAATTTCTATATTAGGGAACTCTAGTTCTCTGCTGGATCATAATGTGTCCATACAAAGCACCATAATTTATGGAATGATTATTGTCAAGAGTGTCATTCTAAAACTGTGCAAATCAGATTCTGTTCCTCAATTTAAGACATGGTAAACTTACCTCACTCAAAATTGCACAAGGAAAGAGTCTGTTGTGGAGTTATTGATAATCTTGCTTAGTTTTACAATATATGGCAACCATTTCTTGATCACCTGGACCAATATAATGCGGACTCTGAGCAGTAGCGTAATGCTTAAGATGCTCACTACCCCTATTGACTCTTTGTATTTTCATTGAAATATTATTATTATTTTTTCTTTATTTTAATTATTATTACCATTATTTTCTTTGTATTATAATGCTTATTCCTTGTATTTTTTATTATTGTTGTGTTGTTTGGTAATTATTGAAAAATATAAAACTAATAAAATCACTTGTTAAAAAAAAACAAAGAAACAACAGTGTGTTTTGGAGAATAAGTCAAAGATTGAAGCAAGGCAGAGAAATCGGAATATAAGAATATGAACATGCAAGACAAGAGTCAGATAAGAGCCAGAGCCTGCTATAATATAATCTCATCATGTTCCATTCAGACATTTGCTGTTTAAATGTGGTGTTGTTCAGGTTCTAGCTTGGCTTTTGACTGCCGCTGCTTCTACCAGATGTGTACCTTTAGCTCTTTAAGGTTCTGCATGTGCTTTGCCTCCACATCATGAATCTGATCCTTAAGCTCATGGATCTCCTGAATGAAAAGCATGAAGAGTGAGGATGAGGAGGAAGCACAGAGACTGCAGCAGAGAAAGAGTAATGGAAGAGTAAAGAATGCCATTTTCAGATGAAAGACTGCAAGCTGGAGAAAATAACAATGAAGCAGAAAATAGAAGGTGCTCAGTCCTGCTCTTGTAAACAATACACATTTTGAGTAGCTTGTCCAAGCATGTTTGATTAGAGATGAGACACATCTCAATAGGACTGAGCAACAAAATTGTTTTGAAGAAGTAAATTTGCCATTAATTCTTATTATAATAGATGATACGGTATACAAGTACATGATTCTTTACAGTTATAAAAAAATGCTATCTGATGAAAGTTGCATTATTTGGGCATATAGCTGCATAATTGAACATTTATGAACAATTATATGCATGCGTAATGTATTCTGAAGGTTGCCAAATTGACATTTTAAATAGATTTGAGACAAAGGAAAATCACAGAACAGAAAACAATTATATTTCACTTGTATTTTAACATTTGAATGCGTGTATGCAAAAATGCAAACCAGCTAAATATTTCTCATCGCATCAAATTCAGTTATGAATAATATGAACTGCTTAACTGATTCATTCAAAATGTTCATTTCGAATCAGTGATTTTCTTAATCTGTGTCAAACTTCCAGTAGCTTGCATCACCTTTTTAAATGGCAGTTAAACCTAGTTGACATGCAGTCTATAGAACTTGTAGTCTATAGAATGTCTAAATACAAATCTCCTTCAAATCTGGTGTCTGTCCAGAGTAAACAGTGAAACATATGGGACAATCATGGAATGATACCATGTGATTATATAAACTTCCTGGCAATATTTTCACTGGCAGCAGAAACAGATCAAAACATACCTTGATTTCCCGTATGGAGGCTTCTGTGTCGGCAGAGATGGATGTATCTCCACTCCCTCTCCGTGAGGATGTCCCACCCAGAGAGGTGAGAGTGGCGCCGGATATAGTTGATGCTCGCGAGGAGCCCTAAAAATACAAGTCATAAGCCCTTACATGAAAACATGCTAAAACTGTGAAATATTTACATGACAGAAAGAAAAATCACAAACCTTTTCCAAGTAGTCACGCTCTAACCTGTCATCAGCCTGTAAATAAATAAGATGAGAAAGTCAGTGCAGGTTTTGTATCTTTAAAGGAATCCAGCGGAGTTGTAAAATCCTGTATTCACTAAATGTTATTTGTGCTGTCCAGTGAAGATATGCTGTCAACACAAGCAGTTAGTAAAATCATTTATTTATTACATGAAAAAATAAAAATGTTAAGTTGACATTCAGAACACACAAAAAAATATGGTTAACAACACTGATCAAAACGCAACCAGCAAGCAATTCTTTCATAATCCGTGACCTTGGAATTATAAAGTTCTGATATGTTGGTTAAAATAAAGTTATTCACATACACTCACATTAATTCATGCAACTGGGTCATTGAGAATATAATAGTAATGGGCAGAACAAATGCAGATAATGTGTTTTCATGAGAATTTGAACCAAAAGATGCAGCACTTATGCACACATCTATATGGAGAATGCAAAAAAAAGTTTGTTATTGAGTTGATATAGAGCATTTTATGAAAAGTGAAACAAAATTGGAACAATAAAAAGTTGGTGAACATAATTGTTGCATAATTTAAATATTTTAAATGTAAACATTTTGGCTTATGTGCACGGCCTGAAATCCATTTTCAAAAAACATGTTTATACAGTTGAAGTCAGAATTATTAGCCTCCCTAAATTATTCGCCCCCCTGTTTATTTTTTTCCCAAATTTCTGTTTAACGCAGAGCAGATTTTTTCAACACATTTCTAAACATAATAGTTTTAATAACTTTTTTCTAATAACAGCTTTATTTTATCTTTGCCATGATGACAATAAATAATATTTGACTAGATATTTTCAAGACACTTCTATAAAGCTTAAAATGACATTTAAACGCTTAACTAGGTTAATTAAGTTAACTATGCAGGTTAGGGTAATTAGGCAAGTTACAGTCGAAAAAAAAAAGCTTAAAAGGGCTAATAATTTTGTCTCTAAAATGGCGTTTAAAAAATTAAATACTGCTTTTATTCTTGCCAAAATAATACAAATAAGAGTTTTTCCAGAAGAAAAAATATTATCAGACATACTGTGATTTCCTTGCTCTGTTAAACATAATTTGGGAAATACTTTAAAAAGCAAAAAATTTAAAAATCAAAAAAATTAAAAGGGGGCTAATAATTCTGACTTCAACTGTATACGTAATAACAATAAATTTTCATCCACAGGCTGACCCAATGCTACAACAGGCATTTAAAGCAAATACATGACTTGATTAAAAAATGTGACAAATATAACTGTTTTAAATAACTGTTTGTGTTTTTTGAAAAATACTGCTTTCATTAATGTTTTGCAACCTTTCAACCTTAAGAACCTGTTTTTATTTTAAAAAGGTTTGTTTTTCTATTAAACTTTTCTGGAAAACCAGATTAGTTAGGGGATGCTCAAAATGAAGAATAAACCTTATAATTCCAAGGTGGTGAATTCGCAAGTTGTGATAAAAACTTTAATATAAACAATTGGAAATCTACATCAAGCAAGGGCACTTTCGTGCTAGTTGTCTTCACATAAAACCAATTATCTGAAAAGACCACCGACTGCATCACATGCAGGCTTCAAATCAATCCAGCATGCTACATTTTAAACCAGGGCATCAACCACAACGGATAACATGAAGCCCAAGATTTGACTTTCATACCAAGGACATCCTCCCATTAACATTTGGCAAGTCAGGGATGACGATGTTGTCAAGATCTCTAGAGAGGCCACTGATACTGGCTGTGCTGCGCTTAAAACTAGCCACTGAACTGCTGCAGTCCTCCTGAAACCCACCAGATGGCGACAGTTAACATCAATGATAGAGGAATTTCAGCTATTTAAGAAGTCTCAACTGTCCAAGTTTAACAGTTGGCTTTTTGCTTGCACCCAACGAAGGAATGCACACAAACACACACAAGCACATCACCTTAAATGTCCTTTCATATATCAATAATGCTAAATGTTTACCCATGAACACGGAGGATAAAATGCAGATTCATGACTCAATTGTAACATCTACAATCAGTGAAAGTGCACCAGAATTATGGGCGTTAAAACTAAAAGCCCCATGAAGTGGATACATGCAGCTGTAACTGAATAGTTCACTGTGAGAAAGTAACTGATTGTGTTGGTCCATGATCCTTTGGGTAATCGAGATGGAGGTGCTCACCACTGGGCTTCCACACGCAGAGTTTGCCCTGGATGAAGTCCTAGAGCTGGAGCCCAGTAATCCACTGTATTCAGACGACTACAGGAACATACACACACACACACACCATCAGAACATAAAGAATTAAAGAGAGAGGAGAAGGGAGCAGCAGAGACCTCATCCATAAGGAGATTCAACTAACCCTGAGTTGATTTACCTTGAGATGGGAAACTCTGGCTTTTAGGTTTCAGAAAAGCTTATTTGAGTAAGTTTAACTTAAGTTGAACCCATGCACCATGACTATAAAAAAAACATGGTCAACGGATCTCCAATTTGATAATTCACCAATCATCAATGTCTGCATGATTTTCCCTAGTAGAACTGCAACCAGGCACTGACAATATTTATGTTAAAAAAATTATTCTGTGGCAAAGTGGAAAGAATAGTCATTTGAGAAGGTTGCTGTATATAGTTTTCACGTAACATTTCTGAAACCTTTCTGTTTTATGAAAATAAATGGAGGTCTGATGCAGTCAAATCACATCTGCAACCATTTGTTAATCAATCAATCAATCAATCAATCAATCAATACTACCACTAGTACAAATCTAATGAAGCCCACTCACAAGCAAAGTTACTCTGGTCTAGAAGTCAGATGAGTAGCTGACATTAATTACTTTTGGGAATGTTTTGTACAGAACCATTTAGGGACTATCTAGGCATGGGATAATAATCGTTTTCAAGGTGTACCGCGGTTTGAAAAAGCCAATTTTCTGTTATACCGATCCTAAGGTATGTGTAAGATATTTTATTTACGTTTTTTTTTTTTTTTTTTTTACTTTTTAGGACAACAGTATTTCCAGCAGAAAAGATCTCCAGAAATGCCATTTTAAATTGTAAATAAATTTTAGTTTATGAAACTAATAAAGACAGCAGAAGTCAATGATTCATTTGAATTCTTTAGCCTGACATGTTTACTGTCACAAAATATTTAAAATGTTTTTCAAAGTAAAATATATTGTGTTCAATGGGGAATAAGCTGTTTTTTTACCAGAACAATTAAAAATAACAGATTTTAGAGCAGTAATCACAATACTGTGAAACCGTGATATTTTTATCCAAGGTTATCATATACCCTCGAGGCCCAAGGTGTTTTTTACATGCATTTTTTATTTCTCTTTGCTCTTTGGGCTTATTAGAACCTAATTAGAATAAAAATCTAAGTATCATCTTTTGATATGATGTAGTTCTAGAGAAAAATTATGTCCATATATGTGGACTCGTGGTCTGAATTTACATAAAACACTTTTTCCTGAATTTTTATTTATGCATATTTAACACTGAATTTTTTTTAAACTTGCTTTGACTATCTAAAAATTTTCCATTTTGGACAGTTAAAAATAGTGTTTGGGACATTTCATATGCTGTGAAAGAGTTGCAGGATTACACTGTATGTCTGTAACAAAATATAAAACATTCAAAGTATTTTAAAAAGCCACTTAAGAGCTAAAATGTGCTGTCCACATATGTGGACACTCAAGCCCTACACTGTAAACCCTAATGCTGTAACTAATTAATTGAACTGAGTTGTATTAACTTAAATCATTAAAATTCGTTAATCTTAATTAACCTAGATGAGTATGTAGAACTTTTTCTTATTTTTGAGTTTGTAAAAATTAAATCTTTCAAGTAAGGTGAACGATTTTGCTGTGTTTAATTTATACAAAATGTCTCTTTAAAGTTTCATTAACTCAAAATCTTTCAGCCCAGTGATTTTGCGTGTGACGTCATCCAGGTTCACGTACGTTCTCGTGCTTCATTCGTTTTTTCAAGATGGCGGATCGGCCTCGCTTCACGCTACAGTAAGTAAACTATTTACAAATCCAAGAAATATTAAATTTATGTTTTAATCAATATAATCACAGTAACAGTTCAATGTAATGTAGAGTTTGTCTGAATGCGTTTACATGTCGTGCATTACAGAAAACGTGTTTAGCCCCACTTGTTGCTAACTAACGTTAACATTACTGTTTTAAAAAAAATTGAATCAGTGCAACGTTAGCGTTAGTTGTAATGTGTTAACTATGAATTTTAACAGTGTTATAAGGACAAAAACAGTTGAAATCGGCAGATTCAATTTTTAACATATTTTTAAAACTTGGCGCGAGCATGCGTTTAGGTTGTCATGGTGACGCGCGCTCACACAACCGCACGTCATGGCGCTGCGCTGAACTCTGTCCAGACTGTGAATGTGGTATTATCTTCGCGATCTGTAGGCACTACGGAAACGAAAGGCGCATAATCATAACTCAAATAATCTCCGCCTAAATACTGAACGGTATTTTCTGATGACGGGCAAAAACTTAGCCTCAAAACGTAGCTGTCTGTCACACACAGCTTGTTGCATGCTGATCCATACACGAGAGCCTAACGGAGAACATTTAAGCTGTGCTCCTCACCTGAGCAGGTACAGAGCAGAGCTTCATCTCACACTAGCACATTGAGGTAAAGTTGGTTTTATATTCATACATTCGTCCAGTAACAACTTGTGACTCTCTCCATATGTCGTTTACCATGGTACTACCATGTGTATTCGGTCTGAAATCATATACAAGTATGACGTGAAAACAACATTAACGTTACACTTAATGCACAATTTTTTTTGACTGAACAATGTTGTACTTTGAAAGTCATTGGCTGCTAATATGATTTTACGGTTTAGAATATGCAAAAACTACTTTTCTGAAATTATATTATATTATTAAGGAGATAGTCTGAATGTGTAAATATAAAACTAACTTTACCTCAATCACCAGTACTGATCAGCACTGATTATTTCCCTGCGATCGAGAAGACATCTCTGCATATCAATGATTACCTGATCAATGCGATCAGTTAAATGATTTTAAATGTCATTTAAGTCAAACATATGTTAAAGGTATGGTAAACGTTTTTTTTCCAATCTATTTTTTTTAAATATTTACTCTGGAGAGAATATATATAGCCTAAAAACAAAGTATGCCTATCTATAACACAGTAATACAAAGTAATTAAAATTAATAAATAAAATAATAACAAAACAAATATTCTAATCATCCAGACGTGGTAAATAAGAAATAGTTTTTCTGATGTGCAAATTTTGCAGCTTAAAATATATTTGTATCTTAAATATATATATATTTTTAGGCTATATATTTTTACATCATTAGACAATAAGGTAAGTTTTGTTATTTCTAGCTTTTAAAAACAGGCCTTAAATTTATTTGTCGTTCTATTCAGTTTTCAAAATTTCAATACTGTTTAAGTCAAATCCGTGTTCATCGAATCAAAGCAACTAACATGATGATCAGCTCTATTGCTAACCGTTTTGGGGGTTGACGTTAGACATCATGCAATTGTACTACTTCCACTCTCAGCTGAATGACACTGTGACTTTGTGTACATACAGAATTGAAGGTCGGTTGTTGCTGACTACAGAAAGATTCTTATATGGAGGCATGTAAAAGGTGGGTAAAATATTCATTTTGTACTACTATGCCTGGCATATCCAGTTAAATAAATATTACAGTGTATTTGCAATGATACTTTTGCAGCAAGGAAAGTGAAACTTCAGCTAGACCTTGAGTTCAGTTTACAATATGAAGATCCTGATATCAACATC
This sequence comes from Danio aesculapii, assembly GCF_903798145.1. Taxonomy (NCBI): domain Eukaryota; kingdom Metazoa; phylum Chordata; class Actinopteri; order Cypriniformes; family Danionidae; genus Danio; species Danio aesculapii. The sequence continues at coordinate 25,349,790 of NC_079443.1, read as the reverse complement.
TGATCAACACCTGATTTTCATCTGAGGTAAAAAAATAAATAAGTAAATGAAACATAATAATAATATTAATATATTTTTTCTAGCATTATATATTTTGTAGTGTGGGTTTGTTTTATGAAATTTTCTCTTGTTTTTTTTAGCTGCAGAGTACCAACATGTTTCAAATGAGAATTTTCCCCACAAATTCTTTGGACAACCGCACCACCACCTATTTCATTTGATGACAATTTTAAGGCAAACAGCATCCAAAACTGACAAGACAGCAGATACCCTGGCTAATCTTTTGAAGGTTTATGATGAGCAGGTATGTTTAGGGTCATGCATTAAAGTATTAATTAAAATATGAATATATATTTTATTTAGATTTTTTTTTTCTTAATTTTTGTCTTTGCAGGAACTGCATGATGTCAGTTCATGATGGACTACTGTTATCAGAGGTCTTTTGGTCTTGCTGCGTGAGCGTGACTGGGGATTCTTTAGGACCACCCTGGTAAGACTTCATTCATTCTTTTCACAATTAGGCATGTTCTATTGAAAAAATGAAAGTTGAGGAGCAACTTTTACTTAACATATTTGTAATCATGACTTGTTGATGAATCATGTAAAATTGGCTCAGTCATATTGATATTGTCCTAACATTAATATCCTTGAATTATATTTTAGATTAATAATCCTGAAGCGCTGACTGAAGATGCTTTATTGGCCCTGCAGTCACTGAGGGTCTCTGCTGTCCTGAAGAATGAATTGGACACCACCCACAGCACACTTCCAGACCTTTTTTGTCTTGTTTGAATTAATGTATGCTCTTCACTCAGTATATAGTAAAGGACTTTGAACTTGTACAAAAAGTTTCGCTTGGCATGGATGATAGAAAATAGAAAGTCGATTAGCATAGAATCCTTAACGAATGAGTTGATGTAGAGCCTTTTTTGTACTCAATAAAGACTGTCACTGGGGTAGTAACTTCAAAACATGTGTGAACCTTTAATTGGTAATGGTGCATTTTATTATATATATATATATAGGGATAGATTGTCCAAAACGTAAAATTCTGTCATTTACTTACTCTTCACTTGTTCCAAACCTGTTTGAATTTCTTGCTTCTGTTGAACACAAAAGTTATTTTGAGGCATTGACTTTCTAATAGGAAAACAAATACTGTGGAAATCAGTGGTTCCAGGTTTCAGCTTTTTTGTCAAAAATAACCTTTTAAGTGTTTAACAGAAGATAGAAACTCAAACAGGTGTGGAATAAGTTAGAGTAAATGACAGAATCATAGTTCAACCAAGACTGAATATTTATATTTATTTATATATATATATATATATATATATATATATATATATATATATATATATATATATATTTATATATATATATATATATATATATATATATATATAAAACATTTGATAGTTACTGTGCCAATGACTTTTTTTCTTCTAAACAAGAGTCACTTCACAGAATATGCACTTATTCTTTATTAACGAATGCTTTAAGACTAAGTTTTGTAGTTCTTATTAATCTTATTATTTAAATTTTGTCAAACTTATAGTGTTTTTTTTTTCTTGAAGCTCTTGTTTGATATATTTGCATTTTGGGAAATTCTTATTAATTTCAGAATAGTGTTTATTTTAAATCTCCTAATGTCTAACTGTTTTTATTGTTTCATGACATTTGTAATTGCACAGGAGGCACATTTGTACTGTTTGACATTTTTTCTTTAAAAATAAATGTCTAAAATGGTATTGTCTGTGAGTTTAAAATTACAGATGTATTTTGATAGATTTATGGGGTTTAAAGATTAAAATTATGGCTAATTTCATTTGTGAAACTGAGATGGAGAAGTTAATTTAATAAAAATGCTATCAAAATGTATGAGCTGGGTGACTTGAGTATTTAAAGTTGAAGGAAATTAAAACAATTAGATTAATTACTATTAAAATGTATGAGCTAGGTGACTTGAGGATTTAAAGTTTGGAGAAATTAAAACAATTAAGTTAATTGCTATTAAAATGTATGAGCTGAGTAACTTGGGTATTTTAAGTTAGGAGAAGTGTCTTGCATGAGTACAACAAACTCAAAACTTGATGTTTCTGTTTACTTAAAATAGAAAATTTCATAACTTAAAAAATTTGACGTAACTGATTACCTCAAATTTTTTGAGTTTTGTCAACTTATTCGGGATTACAGTGTAGGAGGATACCGTCAGAATACTGGCCCATGCTTAGTTCTATCCAAAAGTACTTTACAAATGCTCATGATTATAAGACAACATGCATTTATTAATTTGCGAGACTATAGGTTAGAGTGTTTTGTGAAACTCAAGAACATGGAGATTGCAACATTGAGATCATGGTTTTGATTCACAGCGGAATTATGCTCAAAGTAATGCCGATTTACTCATATAAATATGACTGCTAAATGAAGATATAGAGGAGAACCTGCCATAACAGAGTCTGTGCAGGACCAGAAAACAGCTGGTTATTTTTATGTATTTTCCACAACTCATCAGAGAGTCAAAAACTGTGTATGTTCATGATTCTTGAATTGCATCAACAGAAATTAATAATAAAAATCTCACACTTGTTAATGGTTATGAAACAGAATCCTCAGAAACAGGCCATAAATTTCATGCACATTTAAGTTTAGCCCTGTCATTCTTACAGCACGAGCACTGGAGCGTCGAGAGCCACCGTAGAGACTATCTTCGTAAATAGAGCCCTGATGATGGACACACAACAGAAACGACATTAATATCACACATCGAGGTCTGACCCATAACCGCGCTCTGCAAGCGAGCATGCACACAAACACTCTCCACAGTCTCACTTCTCCTTTAGTGCATCAATACAGCTGCCTTTCATCACACTCAGATGACTCCATCACATCTTATAGCTGTCCGTCTGGAGAGGAAGTATCTATAACAAGCTATTAAAGATGAAGAGTTTATTTTTTCTAAATATGCTAATATGAATATTTGTTAAAATCAAGTAATTTGAGTGTGTGGGTGTTTCCCAGCACTAAATATTTACAATCTTAAATTTGAGAAAAAGACACTTCTGCTTACGTGATATTACTTAACGAAATATAAAGAGTTCAGGTGCGAAAACCTCTAGGTGCCATCTTAAATACTTTTTTCTCAGCCTCCTATGTTTATAATCGCTTACTTCACATATTATATATTTCACCCCCTTTGAATTTTTTTTTGTTGCTTTTTTAAATATTGCCTAAATGATGTTGAACACAGCAAGGAAATTTTCACAGTATGTCTGATAATATTTTTTGTCCTGGAGAAAGTTTTATTTTGGCTAAAATAAAAGCAGTTTTTAATTTTTTAAAAACCATTCAAGGTCAATATTATTAGCCCCTTTAAGCTATTTTTTTCCGATAGTCTACAAATCAAACCATCGTTATACAATAACTTGCCTAATTACCCTAACCTGCCTAGTTAACCTAATTAACCTAGTTGAGCCTTTAAATGTCACTTTCAAGCTATATAGAAGTGTCTTGAAAAATATCTAGTCAAATATTATTTACTGTCATCATGGCAAAGATAAAATAAATCAGTTATTAGAAATGAGTTATTAAATTTATTATGTTTAGAAATGTGTTGAAAAAATCTGTATATCTGTATAAAATCTGTATATAATTGTATTATTATTATTATTATTATTATATTTACATACACTGTTGCCTTTTATAACTGGAATTATAAGAGTTTCTAATCGCATATTAACAGACTTAAACATGCAGGCATGTTTGGGTTTGTTGTGAAAAAGAGTGACATCGCTAAAACAATTATGATATGATCATAGAGACTCAAAGCCGGAACAATCACACACTTCATCTTTAAAGTCTGACTTGAAGTTAGGTTAAGCACAAGTAATTATTGCAGTCCATGGGTGTCTGAGCGGGCTGTGGGTTTGAGATCTAGTAAGACCAGATGAGCCACTGTGGATAAGAAAGTGAAAGTATCTAAACGTGTGTAGAGTGGCACGCATTATTGAACAGGAAGTGCTGTGGGGCAGAAGGTAAAATAGGGAGCAGCACAAACCCTGTGCTTCCTGCTGTGCAGCAAAGACAGCTAAACAGACAGAAGAGACGAACATTTCAATTCAAATTTGCGGATCAAAAATATACAGAGGGTGGCAATGACAAAGGAGGACAATCGATAATGTACAGATTTAGATAGAGGAGAAAAGGGGGGATTTGAAGGCTGAACAGAGATTTATTGAGATGGAGTGAGACAATGAGGAAGACAGACCTGGTAGCCATTGTAGGAAGGAACTTGATGTTTAGAGGAGTAATTACTGCTGCTGTACAACTCTGAAGAATAGTAGGCACTCTAAAATAATGGGAAATGTGAAAGAATGAGCAGTGATGAACTGATGGAGACAGGCGTTTGAGAAATGTGAGTGATGGAGAGTTATGGAGAGAAATGTTTTACCACACAACAACAACACAATGCAAGAGTATAATGCCAGATAAGGTCATATATTACTTCAAAATGTTGACCCGAGACAACGTGAACAATGGTTAATGTAATAATTATTGAATTTATGATTAAGTGTTTATACATTTGACATTGTTCAAACAGTGAGCCTGTCTAAATGCTTAATTTTGTGCTGATGATTAAATGTGAAGATTAAAAATACTAATTTATATATCTATCTATATCTATATCTATATATATATATCTATATATATATATATATATATATATATATATATATATATATATATATATATATATATATATCTCTATATATATATATATATCTCTATATATATATATATATATATATATATATATATATATATATATATATATATATATCTCTATATATATATATATATATATATATATATATATATATATATATATATATCTCTATATATATATATCTATATATATATATATATATCTATATCTATATCTATATCTATATCTATATATATATCTATATATATATATATATATATATATATATATATATATATATATATATATATATATATATATATATATATATATCTATCTATCTATCTATCTATCTATCTATCTATCTATCTATCTATCTATCTATCTATCTATCTATCTATCTATCTATCTATCTATCTATATATATATATATATATATATATATATATATAATTTTTTTAAATGTATTTTTCTTAGAAACAAAATTACATTTGTGTAATTGTGACAATATTTTAAGATGTAAATATTTATCTTCATACGATACAATACACAATACGTATGGATATGATAAAATATTTGATTTATGATATATGATATGCTATGAAATATGATATAATGTTACAATATGATATATGATATAGGGTGATATGACATGATATGATATATGAAAGATACATATATATTACAATTTGACCAAATAACCAATATCAGATAATTAATCAATAATTACGACAGGCCTAGACTGTGCAATTTGGTCATTTATTTGAGAAGGTTGCTGTAAACCGCTTTTTGTGATAAACTTTAAAAAGAAGAAGAAGATTAACCTAGGGCAAAATTTTAAACACAAAACCAATTACAATCTGCTAGCATGCATAATGTGTTAGAATCACACCTAAACCTAGACATGCTATATCTGTTATTTTTTAAAGTAGCTCAAAGCTCAAGCAACAAAGTAAAAAAAAAACAAAATTGTGTTACTTGAAATTTTCATCTCAACCAATGATTTATTAGTGTAAACCAATGCATATTTAAAAAATGAATATATTTTAAACAATTTAATAATAAATTAAATCACAATAAAGTGAAAATAAAAACTATAATATAAATTACCAGCAGTAATAGACTGATTTCACACGGCTGCCATTTTAAACAGCGAAATCGAGACTGTGGTGGGAAGAAGCCCGGAAGTATCGCCTGAGTCACACAGGAATGTAGTGTACCTGATAGTATATCTTATAAGAGAAAAGAAAGTGACCCAAATCTATAATTTCACCGCCTTCCAAGTGACCCAAAGGTTCGTTCTGAATGGGAAGTAAATGGAATGGAAAATAATTTGGGATATTGGACCTTATTTTCAGCTAGGTTAAGGGAAATGGCACTAGTTAGCTAATGTTTTCTTACCCAAACACACATTTTAGATGCCATTGATCAAACTCAAGTTAATGAACTGTCACGATATAAAATTTCGGTACTGAAATTTAAAGTTAACATTTAAGCACTGTTGATGGCGTTCTTAAACAGCGCTGATGTGCTATTGTGTTCACGCACGCAACAGAAATGACTGATTGGCCGTGAAGGTCATCAGTCCACCACACTTCACCGATGTTTACCGAGCACAAACACAGACGAGCTGATGGATCCGCTGATGAACTGACTGATCTTCATGGCTTTATGCTCCAATGTCCATGTATCTGTGTTTGCAATCAGTGAAGAGCGGTGAACTGATGGCCTTCATGGCCAATCACAGTCATTTCTGTTGAGCACTGGTGAATACTATGGCAAATCAGCGCTGTTTATGAACGCGCTCAGCGGCGCTTAAATGTTAGCAGCAAATGGACGTTTTTAAAACTACAGTACCAGGACAACACTATTACAAACAATACGAGGGTGTGCTACAGAGGACTGCATTGTTTCACCAGCTTACATAGGCTGAAGCAGGGAAGCGTCCCCACTGTGTTTACCTGCTGCCATGAACTGAAACCTAGGAGGACACTCAAGCGTGTTACCCTTAAAGAGATTGTGATGTTGTTTGATGCCTAAAATGCTTTTAATTGTTTAAATTAAACTGAACTGGATGATATTAAAGTGATGTTTACACCATATCTGAATTTTGAAATCACGGCAACAGCTGGAGGTTTGTAGTACACCGTATGTTGTCCCACCGCAGCCTCGCGTTTGTGTTTTAAAATGGCAGCCGCGTGAAATAAGCGTATTCCAAAGGAAAACTAAATACCAAACACACCCATCATGCTTTCTTACAGACATTGGAAATGATCCACTCATGTGTTATATATATATTTCATGTTAATCGCAAAGTCAAGGTCAGAGGTTGAGGAGGTTACAGAGATGCAGGACTGAGACCCACCGACTGCAGATCAAGTCTAGAGGAGCGAGACCTTTTGCTCTCATCGCTTAGTCTGGAGCTCTGAGCACAAAATACACAAGTTTACAGCCAGAAAAAACAAAACAATCTTTACCACATCACACCACTGTTAGTCACACTGCTGCATCATGATCACTGGGAATCTCTAAATAAAACAACACAGCCTCCTGGATGTTATTAGAGTTGAGCTAGTAAACACTCAAACCCCATCATCACACGATTATTTAATCCACTAACCCGACTAGACAATGTGCTGAGATCATCATCATAGCCATTGCTCTGCAGGAAAAACAACACTTCATGATTGATGTTATAACTTTTCGTTACAGAACACACAAGTATAGAGCATAAGTGATGTGAACATACGGTTTTAGAAGAATGTTTCTTCTTTTTCTTGGACTTCTTATGAGAGTAAGAAGAGGACGCCTGAGAAAGCCGGACAAGGATGTAAGAATAAAACTGCAGAAATGACGGGCTCAATTCTTCATGATTTGTGTATATCACGACATGCATATAAAGATCCAGACACAATATAGATGTGTCTGTTAAAACCCAGACAACAGATCACCTTTCATTTGTTGAAACACTTCAAAACACCACGAAAGGACCATTGGGTATTAGCTATACTTGGTTGTAACACACCACAGTGCAAAAACACAAAGTCTTGTGAACTCAGTTATGTGTTCATCTCACAACAGGAACCTGGAAGTAATGACAACCATGCCTGAAGAAACATTTCCCACCCTCAAATTCTTACCGCGCCGTAAGCACCAGTCGCATCCAAATCCAACTGCCCAGACAAATAAAATTTCCATCAGTATAAAGAACAGTTTGGATTGTCTGACAATCACCAAAACACTCACACGCACACACCAAAACCAGACTCTGAACCACAGCACAGAAGATCAACTATACAGTCACACTGATACTGACCCGTACGTTGCTTCTGCTCCCCACTGACATCCGTTCTTCATCATCTGACACCTTGATGAATAGAGAAAAGGTCAAATCAAATAGAGCAATACAGTTAGCAAAGACTTAAACTATTACATATTCACCACTGTGCACATATGCACCAAATTAATATGCACAATGAGTCCCAAAATATAAGTCTAACATCTCCATGTAACCGTCTTTTTTTTTTGGGGGGGGGGGGGGGGGGGGGGCAAAGACAAACTTTGTGTGAAATGGTTTGCTTGAATGGTTTTGATAAAAGGGTTGAGCAGGACAGACAGAGAGAAAAGACAAGAGATACAAACCGATGCATGTCTCCGTGAGACACGTGTATATCGCTCACTGTCTTCCTGAGAAGAGAAGAGAAGAGAAGAGAAGAGAAGAGAAGAGAAGAGAAGAGAAGAGAAGAGAAGAGAAGAGAAGAGAAGAGAAGAGAAGAGAAGAGAAGAGAAGAATTGGTAATAGGTAGGTCTTAGTTGGCAAAAGAGACAGGCCCATAACAAACAGCAAGCAAGGTTGAGCAATCGTATGCAAAAGATTTCATGCAAATATGTATTGACTGATGCAAGAGCAAACAGTTAAACCATAAACTGTAAACACAACGCTATTAAACCGGAAGTAAAAATGTCTGTGTATTTGAGGTTTCAGTGTGACAAATTTAGTCATCAAAACCCTCTTCACTTACTGTACATGTAAAAAATGAATACTTCTATTCAGCAAAGATTCATTAACTTGACCCAAAATGGAAGAAATTTTGGTTATAGAAATTATTTTCCTCTTTAAATAAATGTTGCTTTTCACCTTTTCGTACATCAAAGAATTAAGCTGCACAACACAAATTTCAACACTGAAAGATAAGAAATTATATCTGAGCATATCAAATTATTTTTGAAGGCTTGGGCGATGACTAGAGTAATAATGCAGAGTTTTCCATTGTCCTTTTTATCAAAGTATTTTTTATCAAATAAATGCCTTGGTGAGAATAAAAAAAAAACTTATAAAATTTTGCAGACTCCAAAATAATATAAGTGACAAATAATAGTGTACTTTAAATATGACAGGCTTATTTTACTTGTTGACAATGTAGCAGTATTAAGGGTGCAGTAGGTGATCTGCCAAAATGCTAGCTGGCTAGCATAATATCTTTGAAACACAGTCCCTCCCCTGCCGTCCAAAGCCACACCTCCTGAAATTTGAACGAGTATCTTAAAGATAACAGTAGACAACCCACTAGTTCATGTCATTCGTCAGTTAGAAAATTTTATAGTCCTTTATAATACAACTCCCAAAGAAAAACTGTAGTATATCTAGCGCCTTTTTAATTGTGTAGCAAGCAAAACTTGTCATAATGTGTAATATCTCATGCATGCAAGGATCGCTGGTCTCACATGCTGTCCCAAAGCGACTACTTTATGTTTAGTGGTTGGCCGGCATGTAATTACACTTATTACTAAGCCATACTTACATGCTATTTCAAAGCGAATATTCAAAGTAGCATGGTAAACAATATAGGGAGCGCGTCACAGGCTGTCATTGTTCAAAAATTAATCAATGTGAATATTAAACCAACTTCACCACAGTAAAGCAGGCTAGGCGGAATAGTGCGGTTTACTTTTGTTTTGTTGTTAAACTAAATAAAAATCTACATTATCGATGCTGTAAAAGGTACCTTATGAAATTGAAAATAGTCACATCAATCTTTTGCCAGAAGATGTCGGTGGTTGAACAACACTTCTGTGCATATAGTTAGACAACAACATCTACGTCAGCTTTGCGTGACTAAAAACACTTTTAAAACATAACATTACCTGTCTAAAAGAAATCCTTCAGCCATGGTGTCAGCCTTCCTCCAGCATGTAAAAGTAACTCTAATACTGATTTAGGATTCTAAGTTTTGAATCAGCATTTGATTTTACAGCTGTGAATGTCTCATGTGCACATGAACGCATGGCGCATGTGCAAACGGTCGATCTGACTGAACGGGTACACAGATGTACAAATGTACATTTTGAGCTACTTATCAGAATTATGGGAGTTATCGGCCTGACAATATTTAATTGGATTAAATATTTTTGTCTTATGCCTTACCCAGAATATAAATATACATATAAATACATTCAGATCATTTACTTTAATCATTACTATTGGAATGTGAAGATACTTTCAACCAGCACAACAAAAAAATGGCAATTCACCTACTGCACCTTTAACCTAGTTTTGCATTATGTTGAGAAATGCAAACATGTGCTGATATGCAACATCTTAATTCTCCAGATTATTAACAGATAAAAAAATTAACGTCTCACAAGAAATGATGTAAAAGGGACATGCTAATAAAAAAACAGCAGCTTGGAACGTGCACAAAATCTTAACAGTGAATGTACCATCCACTGCTCAATGTCCCCCCATTTGTTGTCCAGGTTATCCAGGCCATAGTATTTCTAAAAAGAAGAAAATGCAGCAGAAACCAGGAGAGAGAACAAATATATAAGAGAGGCTCAGGTAACAAGAACGAGAAAGAGTTAAATAAGCAACAACAACAGCAGAAAATGAATGAAACATTGTGCGGTAGACCTACAGGATCATATATCCTACCTTCTGCACCTGATAAATCTACATCACAGGGGCCCAGCAAAAGAGAAGCAGAGGAAAGAGAAATGTGGAAAAAGAAAAGATATTGATTATTTGGCATGGCAGAGAAGTTACTAAGTGGAAGACTGTGTACACAAAGGCAGATGAATGAAAAGGGAAAGCTGTTAAAGATTAAGAGATCTGTTAAGGCCAGTGTCATGTTACCAGGCCTCACAGGTAGACTTACATATACAGTAGGGCAAACAACACCAGTTCTCATACTGGCCTCAAAGAATACACAAATTCCACAAAGATCGATTGGCAGCAAATTCAATGTCATCTCAGATGAGATAAAGCATTTTCATTCAATAATTTGAAAATCACACTGCACAAAGGCTTCTGAACTATGCCACTGAACTGTTCAGATAAGACCAAATGACATATACATCGGTGAGTTAAATAGAACCATGTGTTCTGGGATAAGGGTAATAAGATTTTTGTTGTTATTTAAAGGTTTAATTTAATTCAATAGTGGCTAATTTACTGAAAAGCACTAGTACAACAGCAGTGCATTTTACACGAACAGCTTCACATTTGTTTCTGGCCATCACTTATTCACAAATAAAAATAAAATCAAGAGAGAAGCTGAAAATATAAAAACTAAACTAATAGCACGGTCTGCTCACCAGACTCACCTGCCTCCAGGTTTAGACACAACCAAACAGTTGAAAAGATTTGAAATAGCATAGGATAATGCATTTAATAAACAGTTTATGATCAAATTGCTTTTATCAAGAGCTTTAATCTGATTATTATATGCAATGCAGTGCATGCACTTGTGCGCACTTTCTTTCTCGCTTATTGAAATGTCACCCAACTGGTTTCCCAATGTACATTTGTTTATTCATCCAAAAATACCTACACAAATCTCTTCCTTTTAGAAATCTCTAACACCTTACTTAGCAAATTAGGCATTTTATCGTCAATCCTCCTTTGTTTCTGCAAAACTCTCAGAGAACTACTCAAGGAATCTGAAAATCTTTTTAGTTTTCAAGTGTATGGACAGAGAAAAAAGTTTAAGATGACCGTTTACTCCAAAGGTGCAAATTAATACTTTAAAAAAAAAGTTTTTGGCACACAAGCTTCATCCTGCACAACAAAAACTAATCCATGTGACCAAACACATAGAACTAGCCACTGCATCTATACAACAATTTGAAAAACAGTTTCACTTCTCATAAAGTCAACAGGTCATGGGGTTAAACTAGTATAATGCACTACATGCATCAATAATAAGTCAGATACTTGTCTTTATTAGGCATAGGACAACAACCGTTTTCAAGGTTTACTGCGGTTTGGAAAAGTCAAGATTTTAAAATCGTCAAAATTGTCTGCAATACTGTTCCTAAGGTGTGCGTACAATTTTTTTATTTCCTTTTTTTTTTTTTTTTCAACAGAATCTCCAGCAGAAAAGATATGCAAAGATGCCTTTTAAATTGTAAAATATATATATATATATATATATAATTTTGAAATAAATGAAGATATCAAAACTTTTGTAGCCTGACTTGTTTACTGTTGCAAAATATTTTAAATGTTTCTCAAAATAAAATATACTGTGTTTAAAAAGGGAAAAAAAAGTTTTTGTTTTTTACCCAGACAGTTAAAAAGAATATATTTTAGAGCAGTAATCACAGTACTGTGAAACCGTGATATTTATATCCAAGGTTATCATACCGTCAGAATCTTATACCGGCCCATGCCTAGTCTTTATCAACACATTAAGCCTTTCATTTCTTATTCTTCCAGTAAGCTAAACTAGAAATCTCGAGCTCACCTTCCTCAGAAGAGGGGTCTGGGGCTGTTTATTGATCACTTCTCTAGCCCCTCTACGCAGTAGTCTTTTGCAAGCCGTCCTGCTGGTCTCACAGTATCTCCATCTACCTCAACACTGAGGGAGACAGAGACTCTCTATGATCCCAAACATAGAGTATGTCATTAAAAATTCAACCTCTGTAGCCTGTTTGCGCTGGAAGTCCATCTTCAAAAAGTCCACATTCAATCCCTCAATATCTCAGCTTGTTCAAGTGATCATGTGTGATCACCGCAATGATTATATCCAGTTAGTGAATGGGAAGTGAGTCTGTTAACTGGCTGCAGGTACGGAGCTGAAAGCCCATAATCTACTTTAAGACTTGGCTGGAGTTTTAAAGCCACAAAACACACACCCTTAACATTCTCACACACCTCCTGATCAGACTGGGCTTAGCTCTGAATGCTAGCTAAGCCTTCATGTGTGATCAGGGTATGTTTGAAGCTTGTGTTTATCTTCATTACATAACCTTTTTTTTTTTTTTTTGGTTAAGGTAGAGAAACAGAAACAGATGTGTGAAGTTCTGGTTTTCTACTCATCTTTGAAGAAACATTTAATTCATTAACATTTAATTACAATAATTTACAAAGTCTAGAATATTCTACAATTCAGGTGCATTTATGTTACTAAAACTGTTCCTTCATAAAATCCAGCTATATACAATGACAAGGGTTCAAGAAATGTTCTATTATAGTAATTATAGACAAAACAAATTGTTAAAAGTGTGTTTGTAAAGATTAACAGTAACAACTGCAACAGGTAATTGAGAATGTCCTAAATTATTATACAAGCATTACGGGTAAAGTACAGAATCTGAGTAACACTTCTTGGTACTATAACACAATAAGCAAAAAGTCCTAGTTTTTCTCTCGAGTGTTAATGCGATTTAAACTAACTCCTCAGACAAACTATTTAATACAATGGACAGATACAAGACTGATATCAGAAGAACCCTCACGTGAGATTTCCCTGTGAGGTTTGTAAAGTGCTACAGAGAACTCAATCAAATGTTCGTTATTAAGTTATGTTTACTTTTTATAAAAACAGTTTCAAAATGAAAGTTTTTGATATTTTCAAAAAGTATCCCAGACAGGCTTTTTACGGCTATTTTCTCACCACAGTCATTTTAGATGTTTTTATTTTGTTATGAGGAAAGTGCATATTTCTCACATAATTTGGATATTCATTTTAGTATATAGCTGCAAAGGTTTTTCCAGCTCCTCCTTTTTTTGTTTAAACCAAAAGGTTTGCTGTAAATGTACCTGAGGAAAGTTTTTAGGTTTATATTTTTTTGCTTAGATTTTTTTTTTAAATAAGGCTTTTTTGTAAATTTGCCAAATTGTTTGTGATGTAACCTGTCATTTTTGTGAGCATTAGTTCAAACAGGTCCTGACCCATGGGTGATTAACTAACCCTGATCCCCGTAACCCAGCCAAAACATGTCATTCACAACACAAAGCCCACAATCATGATGAAGATTAAACAAATTGAACATAATTGGCTGACAGTGTTGTACTGGAGCAAGTCAACAAGACCATGAGAAAGACTCAATTTATGAATAAAGAAGGACTTTTCTACTGGCAATTCAAAAGAAAAACACCTAAATATTCAAAATATTCTGAGGTTAAGACTTGATTAATATTTGGAACCATTTTGCAAAATACCAATATGATTTTAAAACCCTTTTTAAACACATTATGACACATTTTCAAAGCATTATGTAATGCAGGTTATTTACTTTGTCCGTTGCGTTCAGGGCTTAACCTTTGACTCCTGATGGTAAGTGTGGCTATTATGATCCTAGTAGACGCATCTACTGTCCCCAAAGGAGAGAATTTTCAAATTTCAATCTTACGGGGCATATCATGGTTACTGGTGGGCATCTAATAACATCGATATACTGAAACAGCACATTTAAGCAGAAGATTTGCTGAGCATTTTATAAATTTTTTTTACAAACAGCTAAAGAAAATTTAAGAAAACCATTTTGTACATCTGTTCCTCTGAATGTACTCGATTTGGTAGGTGTGTTTGATTAAAATTGTAAACCATTATGATGATAACGTGTTCCTAATTTCAAATAATATTAATTATAATAATAAAACTGTCCTTTAGAGCATTTACCAACAAAATTACAATTGTTGAAAAATACAAAATGTTTTTGTTTGAAACCAAATATTGATCTCTTAACTCTCAAGTTAAATAGACCAGGCTGTCTAAAATGATCATGAACATGTCTGAAAAAAATAACATCTTTTTTGTTGACCAACTGTCATTATATTTTAAAAATGACAACATTTTTAAGAAATGCCAACATCAACTGGCAGAACAACAGCAAAAAAACTGTACCGAAGCACATAATTGAAACTTGTAAATGCAGATAAAATAAGAAGTGTCCAAGTGGTCCCTTATTTTTTTCACAGCTGTATTTTGATATGGTATCAGATGTATCATGATTTGGGTTAAAAACACAAACATTTCAAACATAATTTTAGACGGCATTTGAGATGTTGATTTGTTTTGTTATGCATTAGGTACTTCAATAGCACACTGCCTGAATAGAAAAAAAATTACTAAAACAGAACTAAGAACTACATTCTGTTTTATATCACAGTGATGTTTCTTCACCTCTTTCTGCTGTCGCTCCAGTTCTTTCATCCTGATCTCACGAGCTTCTGCACGGGCCGCTCTCTTCGCTGCCAAACGGGCTTCAGCCTGCAGGGGGCGAGTGGACAAACAGAGACAGAGAGAGAGATAAAGTCATTAAACATAACCATGAGATCACAAGCTATGTAAAATAAAAAAGTGGAATCAACATACAAAAAAGTCTTTACTGTAAGATGAAAAAACAAATTACAGTAGGTTAATGTGAATTAAAAATACATCAACATGTTTATGTACCTCCCTGTCATACTGTTTTATGTAGTGTAACTGTATACTCTTCAGACTCCACATGCTGTGAATGTGTTTGTTTACAAGAGTACATGTGTGTGTATTTGTGACATTCGTTTACCACGCTTTGAAAATCCTTTTAAGGAAAAGACTCCCTGTAAGGCATGAGTGGGAAGGAGTGAGTGAGAGAGAGAGAGAAAGAGAGAGAGAGAGAGCACGAGCACACTTCCTTCCTGCAGATGACGCCACAAAATGAGCAACAACTAGAAAAAAGAAACTCCAGTATTTCATCACAGACCTCCTCCTATAGAGATATCTGCAGCTAAAACCAGCCAACTTTTCCTCCCAATCATATACTACAAATACTCTTTACATCAGAACTATGACTGTAACAATGAATGGAATTAAAATCATATATATGTGATTTTTTTTTTAATTAGGGTTGAATATAGTGAAACTACTTAGAGAGGGACTAACTACACAGGCAAAGCTTTAAAATCAAGCTCTGTTTTGTGGTCAAATCTAAAATGATGTGTTCCTGGGTAAACGTCAGGTCTTAACGTCTCAGACTGAGGCCTTCCATCCTGAACACAGACCTTAAGCTTCCAGGAAGCAGCTGTTTCTCACCACAAAAGTTGTGTCCTTCTGCAAACAACGATTTTCAAGAAATACATAGCCAAAATCAATATTTCCACAGCTTTAACTGCATCTTGTAACAGAAAGCGAAGGCCTAATTTTTCATTTAATTTTAGAAACTTTGTTTAATATGCTTTGCAAGTGAAGGATAAGGTATAAGTGAAGGATAAGTAAGACATATTAGGATCTAACACACACGAAAACAAGAAACTGTGTGACCATGTTAATGTACAAGTCGCTACAATAGTAATGAGGGCAGATGATTGTGTAGATTAACTGCCAGAGACAAGATAAAGCAAACCTCCAGCAATTACACAGCTGTCCAAACAAGTTTATAACAGGTTCCCGCTAATGTCAACACACAATTTCCACGAGCACAGCAATGCACCTATGCAGACATGCTGCAAAATAACAGGGTTACATCCAGCAGGGATTTGAGACTGTGCTGAAGATGCTGAATAATTTTTCATTTGGGAAAAACACTTAGACTAAACATAAAGAGTAATAGAATCTTCTAAAAAACAGTCCCAAATAAATGCACTCTTTAAGACTGCGTGACTAACAGAGTAACCAAAACTATGCCTTTTTTGACCATAGCAGGAAGTCAGAAGGCTGAGTCATTCACAATGAGGCTGGATCACACCCTTCCTGCAGTTTTAACAGAACCAACCACTGATCGCACAAACGCCCATCACTGCTTGGTCCTGATGTGAGCTGATTTACATGAACAGAAGAGAATCATCCACTATACTAAAGTCTCGTGAGGCATTTCTTATGAATTGCTTCATAATCCTTAAAAAAATACCAACAAACAAGTCTGCATACAGTAATCCAAGCAGGTTTGCATCGCTGAAAAAGAAATCATGCACTGCATCCCACCCTGAACTAAAAGAACAAACATATTTGATTACCCATATTCATAATAAAGCCTACCTTCTTGCAGTTGTCAAAGTAGACCATGATATCAGTCACAGTGAGCATCTGATAGCCAGGGTCATCAGTATTTTCCCCCATCATGACCATTCGCACACAGAAGAGGAAAACAAACTGGCCTATTTCACACACCTCTCTCATCTCACTCTCTCCTCAACAGCTATTTTTAACGACCCAAATGGAGCGGGCTCTATCAATAAACCCAAATGCTCTAATTTAACGAAAGTTCTGTGACGCTGCTGTTCTCAGTGGGAATGAAGAGCCAGTTCTGCCAGAGTTTAAAAAGATAAGATACTGTTTGATTGCACTAAGTGGCTATGGTGTAATGTCTAGAAGTTTACTTATCAGTATTCATTTCAGTAGTAACTGAAATGGAGATTAAATGACATAAATGTTGATACAAATGCCTTTTATGGAAGGTGAGGTAACATCTGACGCTCACATACAGACATGCCAGTATACAAATACAATCTCTATAAATAAACACAATGTCTGGTGTTTGTATATATGTACATCCCAATGTACAGTATAATCACTTCACATACACTGTAAAACCCAACAGTCAACTTAATCAAATGAAATGAGTGTAGTTAACTCAAAATTGACAAAGTAAATTCTACTCATTTGAATAGAGTTAACTCGTTGTTAATGAAATACCTCATTACTTCAACTTAAATGGATTAAGTTCACAGTACTCATATAAATTAGTTTAACTAAAATGGTTTGTGGTAATCGGTTTCCTTAAACGGTTTAAGTAGCCTTAACTTATTGAGTTTTACCGTACTCATTTGGTTTGAGTTCTCTTCATTTATTGGGTTTTACTGTGCTCAAATTGCTTCATTTACTCAAATGGATTAAGTTCACAGTGCTCATTTGGATTAGTTTTTGAACTTAAATGGTTTGTTGCAATCGGTTTCTTCAAACAGTTTGAGTTAACTTTTTAACTTAACCTTAACTTTTTGGGTTTTACAGTGTATGCAAATATGGTCTCATATACAGTACATCATTTCATCTGTGGTCTTGTTTGTTGATCCCTAACATTATACAACACTTTTTTTTTTCTTTGCAATAGGGCCACACGATATTGAATGAATAAATAAATAAATCGAGCATTGCAATATTTTGTTATTCTGCAATTTATATTGCAATATTGAGTATAATTTCACCAGATGACTTAATACTTCTATTCGGGAAGAATATATAATGTTAGATTGATTGAGATGATCCTGTACGTGAGTAAATCCTGCATAAAATCTAATAATCTAGTCTACAAGCATAGTTAAATAAAATCAAGAAAAAGATACAATTAAAATCAACAGTGTTTTATTGTTTTCTGAGTTTAACAGTATTCAGGTACAGTAATTGAATGATAATGATACACTTTAATCAATTCTTTCATTAAAGCTTTTAATCAATTATGTATTTAAAAACATCAGAAACACATGCTAATGGTAAATTATAATATAAACTCAACATTACAGATTCTGCGATGTGACTATTGTGAATAAACACATTGCGATATTGATGCTGAATGCTATATTGTGCATAGGCATGGGCCGATATAAGATTCTAACGGTATGATAACCTTGGATAAAAATACCACGGTTTCACGGTACTGTGATTACTGCTCTAAAATATATTCTTTTTAAATGTCTGGTAAAAAACACTTTTTTCCATTTGAACACAATGGCTGCATTCGAAATTGCATACTTCTATAGTATATAGTATACTAAAATCAGTATGCGAGCAGAGTAGTATGTTCAAATTCATAGAATTCGAAAAAACAGTATGTGGGAAGTACCCAGATGACCTACTACTTCCAGCAAGATTTTTAAGTGTGTACCCGATGGACGCTTTGCTTCCCTATGATACACAACATTATTCATTAGTTTCAGAAACACAGATTTCTTTACAATTTAAAACAGTATCTTTGGATATATTTTCTGCTGGAGATACTGTTATCCAAAAAAAACAAAGACGTAAAAAAAAAAAAAAAAAAAAAAAATCCTACATGTACCCTAGGAACAATATAACAGAAAAATTTGCCAAAAACCTTGACTTTTCCAAACCGCTGTATATTTTAAAAACGATTATCTTCCCATGCTGAATTTTGCAGCCCTACTGTGCATTTTCTGTGTATGTGATAGCAGTTTATCTGTCTGGAATTTTCTGTGTGGATACATCACACACAATTATGATAGAAACTGTATCGAATAGTGAATCAAAACATGCCTTGGGATGAACCTATAGATTTTATTATCTACAAATTATGACATGGCTATTTTATGGCAAGTATAAAACTTAAATAAAAATGTTAAAAAGTCATACAATTGGATCAACAGCATTGGCCTGATATAGAGAACTGTGATAATATGCTGTGCCTGCAATAGGGAGTGCCAGTAATAAGATCATCCCTATAACTTCAAGTTCAACCAACAAAGTTACAGTTCAAATAAAAATTTAATTCTGCAAGATCGAAAGTTGTAATTCAAAGATTACTGTCGACAGATTTACTAAAACCCTTCATTCGATCCCTTTTAAGGAAGACATCCAGGACATGCCTGCCATTCAGAAGACCCTGTGTGTTTCATGAATGCCAGTCAAGAGTTCTTATCTGTTGACATAAATACCACAGAGGAGATGCCAAGCTCGCCAGATCTCTCTCTCTCCCACGGCCTTTTGTACCAGCAGCATGGCAGGCTGAGCGGGTACATGCTAATCAGCTGGACTGCTAATAGACTAGCTGTAACTGAAAAAGAAAACGAAGAGAAAAGTAGTAGAAATACAACACAAATGACCAGCAGTGAACCACTGCTCTCTGATCAGGAGATTTTTGGACAGTTACCCTGACGAAGGTTAATACTGCATAAAAATAGACAATATTAATTCTAAAACTATGACTTACATAAACTGAATGAGCTCCTGGCCAGTTTATGTCATCTTAATGTGGAAAGCTAACTATTGAAAATGTGTATCCCTTTACCATCTGTTTAAACTGGATTAACAGTTTTCAGTATGAGACATAAACAGTCTTTTTCACTTGAGTACTAGCATAAGAGCCGGAGACTGGAACATATGAGATCACTGGAGGTGTCTGCCACATTTCTGCTCTGCCCATATTAACACCTACATAAATTGTGCCAGCCTGCCATGTCAAACAGAATTCAAACAACGTCTGATCTGTGTGTACTGTCTCCATATTTTAGCAGGTTACTGGGTTCTGCGGAAGACATTCATTAAAAAAAAAAAAAAAAAAAAAGCTTTCTAAAAAATAAATGAATAAAAATCATGTACTGTAGGGCTAAAATCTTTAAAATATAATTTGATAACATTAATTTGGGTCAATCAGAGAATGGAGAAAATGAATACAACAAAGAAAGAGAAAGACAAAGAAGCAAAATTATGATAAGATTACTTAGCTTTAAAGGGGCGGTCCACTACACTATCATATTTTAAACTTTAGTTGATGTGTTATGAAGATGTGTGAACACAAACAACATCTTTGAATGTATTATGCTCAAGTTCAATGCAAAGGGAGACATTGGCTTTTACAGAGCTAGCTTAGCAAAGCCTACAGTGAACAAAGTTTGGGGACAACAAAAATACATCCGGGTTAGTGAGATCATAAACCCTTCAGGTTACGCACACACCCCGTGCAGCAAAGGGGCATGGCCAGATGTGCTGTAATGTTATAGAAGAGAAAGCTAAAATGCCGTCCAAACGCTGCTATTTTCAAAGAGCTTCTTCTGTTTCTGTATTTAGGCTTCCAAAGGACACGACTTTAGATGAGAGTAATGAGAGTAGTGCTTACAATTTAATTTTAAATATGTTCCAGAGAATTATTAAAAAGATATAGCTAGCATTTGACAAAGGACAGCTCACAGAATCTCTCCCAGTCCATCGCTGGATACGGCTAAAACTCCTCAAAAGGAGCAGCAGCTTCACCATAATAGAGGAAGCTGTGGATTGTTAGCCAAACTTTTAAGTATTTTATTTGTTAAAATTGATCTATTACATGAATAGTTTCTAGCGTTAATGGTATGTTGTAGCAAGGACGTAAACAACAGGAAATGCTGTTTGGGATAATTAACAATTTAACTACATATTCTTATTTATCAGTCAAACCGCTGTAAACACACACAATCTTGCAGCAGCACTGCAGGGTCTCTCTATGCAGCTGCTTTCTGTACGTTCTCCATCTCAGATAACGAACTCGCAAAAGACATGTGAACGTTTCATATTACTTACACATGCTTATAACCCGAATACATGTGAAAGACACTTGTCAGAGCCTCTTGAGGGCAGTCCTTCGGAGGAAATATAACAGTCGTTTTAATGTTAGCTGAGTAGCAGTATATAATCAAAATCAGATATATGAAAAAATAATGTGATTTTCTACAAGTGAAGCATGAGCACGCATTGCTTTGCATCTTATAAACACAACCAAGCCTTAAAAATACACTCTGGACCACCCCTTTAATGCATTATATTTTGTATGAACCTAATTTGCTAAGTTAGAGGGAGAGTTCCTAAAAAAGTTTTTGCAATACATATACTAATATTTCACAGCTCTCTACATGAAGTTGTATATACAAATGCATGAAGGTGAATTTATGGACATATAATAGTATCTATGTAGGAAATCTCAACTGTAATACTAGTATGTGCATGTATGCATGCATGCGTGAGAGTGTGCATATGTATGAATGTATGTATGTGTGTATATATTTGTTGTAAGTATTTGCTTATACTTCGTTTCTTTTGTTTTCTGTATTTGCTTATCTGGTTCTATATTTGAGTACCCAATGTTGTTTTTAATATTTGTTTATACTTGTAAAGCACCAAGTTCCATGCTACGTATCAAATGTGTTACACAAATAAATGTGCTTTTATTATCACTATTATTATTATCATCATCATTATTATTTTTATATGGTACAGTCTCAGAAACAAGGTACACCAGCTGTTTCTAGGGCAGTGCCCTTTCTAAAGTTCACATTTGTTCCTTAAGGATTTAGATTGATACCTCAAAGAGATACTATTTACGGTTTAAGTAATAAGTATCTTTAAAGTATCAATGTGGACCCTTTAGGTACAAAGTAAACGTGTATCCTTTGAAAGGGCACTGCCTCAGTGAAGAGCTTGTGTATCTTTATTTCTGAAATTCAATATAAGGACATCCAGGTTTTTGTGACACTGATTTGATCTGATCCAAGATATTATCTGCTGATACTGGCTCTCAGTCTGATACTTGTTAATTCCTATTTATATTTGGTGCAAACTTTCAATACATTAAAGTTACTAAAATCATTTTTAGTGTCTCCTTTAATGATCATGAGTAAACTTGCTTAAAAGCATACTGTAAAGTAAACCGTCACATGCTGCACAACACTGGCATGACAACTGACAGAAAATAACGATAGGGTTATGACAGCCGATCCTAATCTCTTACAAACAAATGCCTAAATGCTACAATTGCAAAAAATCTTAAAGGAAAATTAAATTGAAAAAAAGTAAAGCATATCAATGGCTAACTTCTCATCTCTAAAAAAGGGCCAGATATGCTTACAACCTGCATTCATTATATCGACAAAACTGTTAAAACATTCATCAAAATGTTTTCTATTACATGCAACAGAATAAATTTTGTTTACAGGTATGAAATAACATAAAGCCACAGTCACTATAAAACTAGCTGTTAAATATTTTCCTATGCCAGTTTAGTAGAGGTACTGTAACTGTAAAAGTCAGCCATTCATTTTGGTTATTTAAAGAGATCAAACACAGTGGCTCTGTGGTCATATCAAAACATTATTTTATTTGAGCAGTTCCACATGTCCTGTTCTGTCTCAACCAATGGTGTCTGCATCATTATTTTGCCTGGCTCAGAAATGATACACTTCAACGTTAAACCCTGAGAAACCTGAGGCAGGGTGATGTTTTGGTAGGTACCAGCTTGCCCGTCTCAGGTGACTGCACACAGAAGCAGCTCTTCACAGAAAGAGAAGCTTGACCAATGCTGAACAAAACTTGCTTCACCGACCGCAGGAGTTACTCAAGAGCAAGCTTGAGACAGAAACTTCAGCTTGTTGAAATGTGGGAATAAGCGAGAGTTGCACGACAGTGATGAACGCAAGGTGAAAGAGTATCTCGTGTACTGGTGGCTGGTTTTTAATGGAACTCAAAGTGCTCTCTGTTCTAAGGCATAATTTTACCTTGCCACAGGTGAGGATTCTACTGGAAAATAGCTGATAAGTGCTGTACATTTTGTTAAAAGAGATTAAAAAGTATAGTTCTCCCAAACATGAAATGTAACCCATCCTAGTTACTGCACTGTACTGTGTTTCTTCATTTGGAGGATGTTTACACTGCTCACTTCATGCATTATTTTGATTGGATAGCTATCAGATCATATAAAAGGCAGGTTTAAATGCCATCCGAAACAAATTCAATGCAAATATAAATCAGACCACTCAAACCACTTCAGGACAGACACATTACAGATAAAACTGGACAAGTCTAAATGCATGTTAATTTTACTCCTCCCAAAATGCCAACAAAAATTAACACATGAGAGTGTGTTATAGTCTATATGACATAGTCCGATATGAAACCTCTCATATGCAACACCACAAATGGCACTTTAGGCTCTTTGTTTTGTTTTGTTTTTTCATTTCATTCAATTTTGACTGGACATTAACTAATAAGTGATAACATTAGAATCTTAAGATAATATCAAATTGCAGCTTTAAAAACAGACACATAACACACCTGTATGTAGCCTTTATGTGGATGGAAAGGAAAAATAATAGAAAAATATAGCATTTCTTTTGTTTACAAAAGCGCAACACATGTTTTTGGGAGAGTAGATTAAACACAAATAATGTAATCCTTTACTTTTGCTTCTGCATGACAAAAATAGAGGTTTTATTTAGCATATACTGTATTGACAGAAATTGTCAAGCCGTGCCTTGTGTGTATTAGTGGAACATAAGGCCTCCTACAGCCTACATTTGAAATAACTTGCATGTCGAATAAAATATGTAGCTTATGTTTGTGTATATTGTATACTTAAGTTGAATTTTTCATTTGTCTGTCATGATGAGCAGTGCATTTTCATCTGACATTAACATTTTGATTGTGGTTCTGGAATTATACTCATTTGATGATTGAGGTTTGATTTGTGTGTGTGTGTGTATGTGTGTGCACTCGTATGCATACTTTTCAAATAACACATGCCAAATCAGCCCTTACAACTTGTACCAAGCGGCTAATCAGAAACCAAAGCAAGAGGTTGTCCAAATGTGCATTCTGTTCCCTTAAGCAAACAGTCCTATCAGAACAAAAATCCACAACATGACCTTGTAAGTTAATAAATCACGAAACAGACCATTTCCTCTTTTTTGTTGTTTATGTTTCTGAAAATATAACCCTTATATCATGGAATATAATCTTTAAACAAGAAAAAGTATTTTTTTTAATAAGGTTTTTGCAAATGTAAGACTACCATGCAAATCCAACTAATATTTCTGTTTCAAAGACAAAGTTTTTGGTTATACTAAGGGTTTTAATAGAAAGCAATATTATTTTGTATTATTCCATGGTCTGTTTAAATCCTTGATTCTGATTGGCTGGAGGGTGTGCATTATTCTTGTTGAAACGCACAGGTAGTTCCAGTCAGTTTTGATCACAGTTCGAAATAAATGTGCTTCTCCCAAACGTTTATAATTACCATAGTAACTTGCATGTGTTGCAAAGGAACCGAAGAGGCCTGCAAAATGCAAAAATACTCATAAATTATGCCACAAAATCAAGTTAAGAATTTTTCAAGGAGAATATAATTATTTTAAAGTCAAATCGGCAGTTTGTGTATAAGGATAGCATATGTTTAAAAATGTTGGAAGCTCCAGGCGGTCAGTGGCAGCTCCACCAACACGTTTCATAAGATACAGCTTTGTGAATGTTTTACTTCATGTGTATAGATTAACGTGTTTTAATAATCGTAACATTATTCTACTTAAAGCAGCGATCGTGGTCTTTTTGTTGGATCAATACCATGAGATCAGTTTGCTTAGCCTAATACTTTGATTCGAAAGAGGCATAATAACAAGATTTACTTTAGATGTTCAAAAATATTTGTTAAAGGTGTTTTTTATAAAAACAGCATGTTAAAACAAAAAAAAAGTGTGAAGGCTTAAAATTGATAGGAAATAAATTATCATCAATTTCATTAGCCAATGCGTAATACTCCTAAAGCGTATTTAATTGATATGGTACTTTAATAAGATTTGTATGTTGATTATGAAATGTAAATCATGGAAATTCTGCTATAGGTAGCCCAGCTTTCGCAATATTTGTAAGTAATGTTAAGCGAAAGCCAATATACATACAGATTCTCCCTCATCAGAGAACTGGTAGAAAAGTAAACAATGGAAACATGTGTGACTGGAAACACACTCCAGGTGTGACTGGAAATGTCTTATTTGTCCACCTGTGATTGGATTGATGAATTCGCATATTAATACCAGCAGGCATAAATAGCACACACATGCATGCTCTCTCTCTCCCTTCGCCTCCACGTCGTGCATTGAAATCCTTTAACGCACGGCAAGCAATTGATTATCCCTTACATGTAATACTCATTGAACTAGCTACATGTATGGTAACTGGCTAAAAAATGACTTTTTCTGCTTGTTCAAACTACTTAAAATGAGTTGTTTTATATTCAATCCACTCAAATTTGTAAGAACGATTAAGTTACCTTAAAGGGGTAGTCCACTACAATATCATATTTTAAACTTTAGTTGATGTGTAATCTAGCTGCGTGAACATAAACAACATCTCTGAATGTATTATGCTCAAAGTTCACTGCGAAAGGGAGACATTGGCTTTTACAGAGTTAGCTTAGCAAAGACTACAGTGAACGAATTTGAAGACTACAAAAAAATGCATCTTTGTTCATGATGTCATAAACCCTTCAGGTTATGCACATACAGCCCATGCAGTGAAGAGCATGGCCAGAGGTGCTGCAATGTTATAACAGAGATTATTATTTGCAAATCACAGCGCATTATGTTAGCTGACCAATCAGAGCCTCTTGTGGGCGGGTCTGCAGAGGAACTAAGAAAAATGACAGTCGTATTCATGTTAGCAGAGTAGCTGTACATAATTAAAGATATATGAAAAAAATAACAACGTGATTTTCTACAAATGAAGCATGAGCACACATTGCTTTGCATCTTATAAACACAACCAAGGCTTAAAAATACCCTCTGGTCTGCCCCTTCAATCAATTCGTGTTGCGACAACATGAAGGAAATGTGTGGAACTCAGCTTTTTTTACAGTGTACATTGAGGATTCTTGATTAAGTAAGCAAATAATAAAGTTGTGGTTTATTCTTGAGTGTAGAAATTAGTCAAACAGTTTGAGAGTAAATAATGAAAGTAGATTAGTAAGCAAGCAGCAGAGATGATCTGAAAAAGAGTTAAGTAATAAATAAGCACCAGCAGATTAGGCTAGTGATGCTTTCGTCCATCCTGGTATCCTGCTTATTAACACAAAGTAGAACGTAAAAGATTTTTTGTCATACAACACATGACAAAAGATTAAGCAGTTATCAGACTAACCCCAGCTTATACATGCTGACCAATCAGCATCAAGAATATTAGCCATATGGACTCAGTGTTACTCCTTCTTACAGGATGTGTCCCAACAGCAGCGAATAAACAGGAAAGCAATTGTGATAACAATCTTCAGGGGCCATCGTGACGTCAGAAAAAAAGGAAGAAAACCCTTTCTGAATCCTTGTCCTTATATGGGAAGGTTCCATTCTTGGTGAAAGATGTCAGTGTGCGAAAAAGGATCTGTGACTAAAGTGTGCTGACATTATTTCATAGTTTGTAAAAGTGTCTTGCTTCAACATGCATCTACAGTTTTGCAACATCGCTTTTGAATGGAACTAAGTGGAACTGCTGAATACAATCAAGAGCGGGGTTAACCTTCACTCATTCAGAGAGAGGCAGATATAAAGTTGTGATTGTCATGCACCAGTGATAAGCAGGTGTTAATGTGCTGCTGTGCCTGCTATGTATAAATCTACAAATGTGTGTGGGCACATGATTACGTATTATGGCTTTAGGACTTTCAAATGGCTGAAACTCATGACAACGAGTTTAATATTAACAGTCAGACAACGGTCACTCATCTGAAGTCCGAGCATAGTTTAGTCATCTAGACGACTTGTAGGAGTGGGAATCTTTAGGGACTTCACAATCAGATACTATTTCGATTTTGATTCGAGGGTCACAAATCAATTCTTGACTTGATCTACATTTACCCCATTTCTTCTACTTTACATTTGAACCATAATTGGAGTTTTTTATGCTTTAGTTTAAAGCTATGACTGTACATCATTCACATTATTTCTATAAATGATAAAAATGATATTATAAATCATTTATTTTATTAAAGAACTACTCAGGATGAACAAAATCTGAATGCTAAAAAACTGGCAGATTACAATATTTAAAAAAACAGTTCTTGTTCCAAAATAAGAGGATTACAATGTTTTTATCTTGTTTACATATTTTATATTGGAAGACTATATAATAATATGTACAGGTTATGACCAAAGTTTAGCCCTCTTTTGATTTTTTTCCAAATATTTTTCAAGAGCAGTAAGCCTAGTTCAATTTCATTCACAACCCGCATTTGCAGGACACAAGCCATACGTTTTTAAAACATTATTGTACACACTTTCATCACACTTGCATATCACAGTAGCTGATTTCTAGTCAATCCTCTTTTACACAGTCAGTCAACAAGAGAGTAACTGCTCTCAAAAATCAACTTCTGTCTCGCTTAGCACAGCATGACCAATAAGTGACAAGCCACTGTCCATGTCATATCCAATTCACACAAACACACAATCCTAAACAATGATAAGCACATGGTTACTTCATGAATCGCATCCTAAATCAGTCTGTAGATGATATGCAAATGGTTCACAGAAAATTGTAGTAACTGGCTGAGAAAAGGCTGTTCCCATAACTGTTTTCAATTTACAGAGCCTAGAGCTGTTATAGAGAAGTGGAGTGCAACTTCTCAGCAAACCAGTGGGGTAATGGATGGTTTCCAAAACAAACACTCTCACAAAAATTGCATTTGTTTTTATTTCATTTTATAATGTCAAATGCGATTACAAAACTATTGTTTTAAATATTTTAAAATATTCTAATTTTATTAATTTTGCTCTGGTTTCCCCCACAAGTCCAAATATGTGAGGTATAGGTGTATTGGGTAAGCTAAATTGTCTGTAGTGTATGTGTATGAATGAGAGTATATGGATGTTTCCCAGTGACGGGTTGCAGCTGGAAGGGCATTCGCTGCCTAAAACATATGCAGGATAAGTTGGCGGTTCATTCCGCTGTGGCGACCCCAGATTAATAAATGGACTAAGCCGAAAAGAAAATGAATGAATTGACATTGGCATCAGACACCAGTTTCATGATTTGCAATCATCCATTAGAACTTGCAGCAAGAAATACTTTTATTTGTTCAAATATTTTGCCAGGAAAAAGGCTGGCAAAAGATTTTAAGTTTACTTAATACACAATTTAGAAATTTGTGAAATGCTGAACTGATTGACAAGTTTGTCAAGTTATAACAACAACAAAAAAGAAATGATCAATTAAATGTTTCTGACAGCAACTTTCATTCAGGATGCTTAAAGGTAGTAAATATTCGACATTTATTGTGACAATTAATGATACTGACAAATGGGAAACATTTATGAGTGATCATTTTTGCCACAAATTGTCCAGCCCTAATAGAAAGGTCAAAAGAACACCATTTATGTGAAACAGACATCTTTTGTAACATCACAAACTTACAGATCAATAAGAATCCCCAGCAGTCTTCTTCGGCCTGCTCTAATAAAAATGTAAACGCCTCATCTAGTCAAACGAGGAGTGTTAAAACCTTTTTTAGTATGTGCTAAAACTTTGGGGAATGTTGTTTTGAACCAAACACATACAGGTGTAAACAATCTATTTATTTGTCATTTGTTTGTCTGAGCAGTTCACAACTTCTGTGCAACTGAATGACAAACTGAACACAGAATTTAAGTGGTGTTGAGTAGCAATTGTTGCAATTGTTTTACAGGAAATCCTTCTCTGACTCCTGTTCTACTGAGTCCCTCGCTAACACTAAACAGCCTAGCTACATTAGAGAGAACCAAATAAAAGCACAGCCACTGAGGATTACAGATGCAGATATCCATTATCAGATGCTCCGGTTCCCTACTTCAACTAATTGTAATGACCCCCCCAAAACTTCATGTCTGGTCTTGACTCTGCTGGTCAATGGATGCCTTCTATTTTTAAAAGCGTTGTTACAGAATCAACAAACATACAAATCGAGACAGTGTGGGACAAAAGCATATTAGCAATAAATGCAGGTACCGGGTGATTAAAGATGGGACAGTGAAAGGCATGATGCAAATATGCACTCAAAAGGAGATATTTAGGATTGTTTAAACAGCTTATTTGGGAATTCAGAACGCTTGAAAATGTGTTGAGCTTTTCATACATTTTTTTTGTCTTAATCTACTGTAACTGAAATCAAACCTCAGAGAAACTAATGTGACCAAATCCACATGGGGGTATATTCACAAAATTAAAGCATAATAACTAGCTCTCAACTCCTAATCAGTTCACGTGAGAGGAGATGTTTGCGATGAACTTGACCATATTTTGATTCTTTTCAGTGATTTTTATTCGTATTGTTCAAATCGAAAAAAAGACTCTTTTGTTATGAAAAGTTCTATAACACCAGTCTCCGTTTAAGTTCTAGCATTTCTGTGATCAGGTTGTCAAGTTTGCATTGAAATAAACAAAATACTTTGTGTGAATGAGTCCCAACCAAGCTTACAGATCTTCTCGTTATTAAAACTCATATTTTTTTATCATACATGAGAGATTATAGAACACTACATTTTTTCCCTATTATCTGTGTAATCAAAGTTCAACAAACATCAAAACATCTAAAATAATTTTCTCCTCATCTCAATGGGATGTGGGGCCAATCACAAAAAAAAAAAAAAAAAAAATATCACAGCCTACAATACTTGATGACGTGGTTATTTCTTTAATTTTGTTAGTGTTTAATTGTGAAATTTTGTGTACGCCTTTTAGCTGTTTCAATTTCATTAAGCAATTGTACTGCTCCTATTACAGAAGCACTGGCAGGTAACACTAGGATGAGTTTAGGCTGTTGATATTTACACACAAAATTAAACCCTTAAAAAGATGGTATTTTAAAAGAGTCAAAGACAGTCATCGATTCTGCATTCAAATGTACTGATAAATGGGAAAAGGAGTCTTGTTTATCTGTCCTCTTCAGAATAAATGCAAAATCTACAGCCTCGTCCTGTAAAGCTCTGTGTTAATAATGAATGTGAAAATAAAAAAATAAAATAATAATAAAATATTAAATACAAGTATTTATCAATTTAATTATATGCGCGCATATATATATATATATATATATATATATATATATATATATATACACACAAACATATACATATACATATACATATATATATATGTATATGTTTGTGTGTGTGTATATATATATATATATATATATATATATATATATATATATATATATATATATATATATATATATATATATATATATATATATATATATATATATAAGGACAGCTTCCAGAATCTCTCCCAGTTCAGTTCTGGATTTGGCCAAAAACTTCTTCTTAAAGAAAGAGCTGTTTCAACATTACTGAAAAAAAGGTGGATTGTGAGCCACAATATACAAGTATGTTTATTTGTTAAGATTTATATTTTACATGCACAGTTTCTGGCGTAAACTGTATGTTGTTGCAAGGACATAAGGACATAAATAAGGATGTAAACAATGGGAAATGCTGTTCGGCACAGTTGCTGCAAACGAATGAATATTTATCTGACAAACCCCTGTAAACACCCACAATCTTCACCAGCGTGTGCAATGCCTCCCTATGTGGTCGCTTTCAATGCATTGTACATTTGAAATAATTAACTTGAGTTCGCAAAAGTTAAGTGAACATTTTGGCTTGCTTACACACAAGCGTATAACCTAAATATATGAAATAAACTTTAGAAAATAAATTCTGTTTTAGAGACCAGGTATGAGGTTCAGCTGTGTCCTCTTCATTTTCTGTGTCTGATATTGAAAAAAAACATGTTAAAACTTGTAAAAATAACTTCACCTGTTCTCTGGTCGGAAATGAGCAGTGGATTTGTATGATTCATTCAAAAACTACTTTGAAGAGGTATGCAGCTGTCAAGTCTAATTTCACAAGAAAGCATAACTATTTTACGTTTTTGTCAGTTTAATGGCTAATTTATACATAAATGTGTGAATTTTAAAAGAAGACGTGGCACCCAACCCCACCGTCATTGGGAGATAAGCAAATCATACTAAACTATAAGAATGAGATCATACGATTTCATATGAATTAGCCACTAAATTAAAAAAATTTGAATTGCTGTGAGATAGCATTGAACTGTCCCAAAATTCTATGCATCTTCTGCTCTTGTATGGTGTTTATTATATATTTTAGCTTATGGATTTTGTATTATGTTGCCAACATTCTCACAAATAGATGTACAACTGTTTTATAAAGGTACATGCCTATTTCTAAAGGGTCCCTATTGGCATCTTAAAAGTAAAATTTACTCCCCATGTTAGTAGCTTAAAATTGTACTTTTATTTCTGAGATTAAGTGTTTCGTCCTAAAATTAAAGAAGAAAAATAAAACTGCAATCTTTGTTTGTTAAATAAACATGTTTAGCAAATACAAAGATGCAACATACTTGTGGACTGTATTTTTTCACAGTCAAAATCAACAGGACAGTTAATGCTGACAGTAAGGCCTCTCTCATGCCAAACCACTGAGCACGATGTGTCAAGCAGAGACACGCTTACTATTAATAGCATTAAACATTTGCTACATATAAAGTTTAACTGTCTGTGGAAACGCGTGCACTTTAAATACACTAACTACTTTCCACTTTAGGTGTGCAAAGTAATAAAGTTATATACATTACTTGAACGAGTAAAAAATAATTTCCTAAGCAGTCAAATCGAGGTTCTCCACCATGAACCCAACACCTGTTCTGACACATCAAAACCCAGATAATGTTACACACGGTAGCACTGCCAAAATACATTACTGCCATGATGCATACAAGACTTTGATCTACACAACTCAGAAACCTATGAGTAGACAACTAAAACACACAGGGAGGAAGCAGACATGGCTTCAATGAGAGGAAATGAGCTCGTAAATTAAAAGTACTACTGTATAAGAAAAAACAGAGCAACATGAGGGTAAAAACTACGACTTTACCTTAGTTGGACAGTTGTTGTGTTAATTGGACACTCGTGAAACTATTTAGCCTACTGTTTTTGGTTTATTAAATAAACTGAAACCATGTGATTGTCATGTTTCACCGAAGACCACTGCAGTTGAACTTTTTACGTTACTTTAAGCCCTGAATAGACCACGTTACCTCTTTTGCGATTACGTTGAGGGCATCTTCCTCTGCAGTCAACCCATTTTTGCTGGGGGTTCTTTTCCGTCCTGGCCCTTGAGACCCCATTGGTAACCTTTAAAATCCTTCTGAGAAACACACGCTCTTCGCGCGTGAGAACCGATACTTGGTAGAGTTATTCCTCCAGCAAAGGCATAAGAAAAAGAAAGCGCGTTTTCAACTCTAGCCAAAAACGGCGAGGCTACGTCGTGTCGTTCGCGACGCGGTTCATTGTGTTACATCCGTCTTTTCTGCACTCTTCCTACTGCTGTACTGTGAAAGACAAGAGTCACCGGTGCTGAGAGCGCAAACGCCTTTTCTTGACACGCGTGTCGCCTCCGAGAAGCTGCCAAAATGGCTGTAAATGGTCTAGAGTTTGTTTGCACAGAGAGTTTGGTATTTATACAGTGTTAGTGTAACTGCTGGGTAAAAAGTTTTCTTCTCTCGCTTTAGTTCACTGTTGGTACGCAGATGGTCTCAAGCGTCTGTTGGGGGAGTTTCAGGGCTCGCACACCCTCTCCTCTATTTTTAATCATAGGAGTCTGGGGCTATAAACAGAAACCTTATCTTGCACTTCTTAAAGTCGTACACATGTGGGCTATACACCGATTTCGCAACAATAATAAATGCTTTCATTCTGAATATTTTTTATTAAAACAAAATGTTATAAACTCTTTAACTGGTATAGTCTAACATAGATTTACCATTGCACACAACAGTATTTACAGAGGGAATCGGATATTGACTCAAAGCAATGAATGAATGAATGAAATTTAGGTGGTCTCAGTCAGACCTTCCATCCTAATCTAGTAGGTCTAAAAATAAAAAAGCCCAAATCATCCCCAGTTGTTATAATATAAAACATGCTTTAATATGTAAATTTAATACCTTTATAATATGTAATTGATTTTTATTTATATGTATTTTATTTGTAAAGTAAAATCTGTATAATACTGTCTTCAGTTGTTGGTACTTAGTGACATCTAGTGGTAAAAATAAGAAATGTCCTTTCTACACCTCAATACAGCTAAATTACTACTGATTTTTAAACATGTATTTATTTTGTTAGTCAGATTGGGGTGGCCTGATCAACTCTGCTATTACAATTTGTGTAGATGTTAAAAATGTACCTTTCATTTTCACTATGATTCATGGAGATAAGTAGGAAATTATGCCATAGTTTAGTGGAAGATTGCTGCCATCTAATGGAGACCGACGATTTAAACAAAATGAGAACAGATCATTCATTCATTCATTTTCTTTTCGGCTTTAGTCCCTTTATTAATCTAGGGTCGCCACAGTGGAATGAATTGCCAACTTATCCAGCACATGTTTTACGCAGCGGATGCCCTTCCAGCTGCAGCCCATCACTGGAAAAAGATACAGATCATTCATTTGCTAATTTCATACACTACCGGTCAAAAGTTTGGGGTCAGTAGGTTTTTAAAATGTTTTAAAATAAGCTTCTCCTGCTCACCAAAGCTGCATTCATTTAATCAAAAATACAGTATAGAAATTGTAAAATTGTCAAATGTTATTGCACTATAAAATAACTGTTCAAAAGTAGTTTATCATTTAATTTAATAATTTATTCCATTGATTTTAAAGATGAATTTTCAGCTTCATTACTCCAGTCTTCAGAGTCATGATCCTTCGGAGATCACTCTAATATCAAATATTATTGTTATTATTGTTATTATTACTATTATTAATATTATTATTATTAATGGTAATAGTAATAAAATCAATAATGACTGGAGTAATAATTTTATTTGAAACTACATACAATAAGAAGAAAGCAGTTATTTAAAATTTTAATAAATATTTAACAATTTAACGTTTTTATACATTTAATAAATTCCACCTTGTTGAACAGAATATTTTCCTAAAAAACATGAACAAAAAAACTGACCACACAAGCTTTCCCAATTAGATTTATATCTAGATATCGGTATTATAACTATCAAAAACAGTTCTTGTATTCTTGTTCTTGTGTTATTGCATTTGTTGCTGTTTTGTGAGTAGTTTTTGTTGAACAACGTTATAAACTAATTAATGAATAAAGTCATACTTTTTCACTGAATGTTGTAACATGAAAAGGCACTAAATAACAGAGATGATTTTGTATCAACTTCCAATCGTAGATATTTCCAGGGTCCAAAAGTCCAAAAGTGGATGTAGACGAATGAGCTTTTTAGACATAGAGTTTAAGACTAAATGTTTGCGAAATTGATTTCTTCATAGTTCATAAAGCAAATAAAACACTCAGAAAGAAGAGATTCAACAAAGAAACAAAGACAGGAAGCACACAGCCTGTTCTCACTGATCTTAAATGTTTACAACCTCGCAGGCTGAAACATCCATCAGTGAAACACCACCTTTAAGAGTGTGTTTTGTTGCACCATCACTGTTCTCTTCTAAGGGCCTTTAATGCAAACAATTATTACAGATGCGTTTTCTTCAATATTAGCTGCACCTTAACATGGCACATTTATTCAGAACCCATTTGTTTCATTTTCTTCCCTGAGGGCATATTTGTCTCAGCTGTGCAATGATTTCCCATTTCCTGTGGAAATTCCTCAGAGACATGTCCTCGCAAACGATTCAGCAGATGTCCACAGATAAGAAATCTAGTTGTATTCATTCAAATACAAACAGATCCTAAGTGGAAATGGATAGCATTGCAATCTCAAACGTGGGATTTATTACTCCTGTTTAACAAATGTGTCCTCATCTTTCGCTTCTTATATGAAAAATATGGGAACTAAATGGCCACAAAACCTTTCTTGCTATTTGGTCATACAAATGCATCAGAATATGCTTGGATTTGACTGAAAAGCAATTGAAGGAAACGTCTAATGAAATCATGTAACCCCATTTTTCACAGTAAGATCTAAATAGTGACCTCTTCTGGGTGACAGGGGGAACTGGGAACCAGGGATGAAGATGAAAGATGGAAGATTACCGGGAGACAGTGCAATACGGGAGGTGGGCGGGAGATGGGTCTGAAATACGGGAGACTCCCGGCAAAAACGGGAGTGTTGGCAGGTATGTGTATGTATAGTGTATGTATAGTATATTTTTAGAGTCAATTGGTATATGGCTCAGGGTTTTGCAGATTGGCGTGGTCTTTTTAGCCCCTGTTTTTTAGGGCACAAAGACTCTTTTCTTCCCAGCTGCCATTTCAAACCACAGTTTTACTGCTTTTACTAAGCTTTAATAAGGTCAGTTTATGTTTACACCAGATTAGTGTCTTGATGTTGTTTAGGATACTATCTTTTTATTGAAATAAAGCCGAAATGCAATATTCATACTAGACAGATAAACTGATTACATGAAACACTGAAATGTTGGAGATTGAAGTACATTCAAAACTACAACAAACTCACTAAAATGAAAAGTGAAAAACTAAACGTAGAAGCAAATTTTTAGACAACACCGTAATAACACTAAAAATAAACACTAATGTTAAAATGTGTAAGCACACCTTTTGTTAGTGGCCCAACTGACACACAGACAGACACACAAAAAGATTGTTTTTCTTTCATAAGTTGGTTTGTAAATAAGCGTCTTGTAATCTCATGTAGGCTGATCATCTGTTTAGCATCCAGTTGTAAGTTGCTTAGATCAATGCATACCTGACAGGCATGTTGGAATACATATGTAAAGCTGATGGCTCTGTTGACATATGGATAAAACAAAACATGTTATTACCCTGTTCAAAAAGTGGTTTGCTTTACCCATATGTCAAATTACTAAATAGAAAAATCACATCCACCAACAGCCCTGCAAATAAGCCTGTGCTGGTCCTTAATGACCCACTTTGCATAAGGGCCCCCAGTGGACTGTCAGCGCAAAGCCATTGAGAGTTTGCTCACTGGCAAAACGTTGACCCCTTATTGCTAGTCCCACATGCAGGGCATCCTTCACCTAGATTCCAGGAAGCCTTCATTGGGCCAACACAGTGATTCTGCTTGTTAACAGCAGATGCTTATCATCTTTTTGCTAAATGCTCAGTTAATCCCTTAATTATCGTATTTACTTCATCAGTGCATTTTTTATTGAAAAACAGTTATTTAAGGGTGCAAAGCTGATAAATTCATCACTTAAGTTTCAGTGTTAATTCAATGAAGGTCTGCAGTCTGGGCTTCAGCATCGACAGTAAGCAGCAAAGTTTAAAAGAGGTCAGATTTAAGTAGTATGAGAGAGGTTAGTATGTGTTAAAAGAATGACACAAAAATAGCTATAGTAGGAAAGATGTATTCACAAAAAACACAGGAGAACAAGAAACTCAAGCTGTTGACAGCGGTTCAATGTGCCATACGCTTAAATCAGTCCAAAAATCAAGGTGTCCCAAAGTGATATAGCATATACAATCCCAGCATATACAATCTAAAACATTGATAATACAGAAGCTGGCATGAATGTTGTGTAAAGGGTAAGTTTAGACAAAGGAAACTGCACAATCCAGAAATGTTTCAAAGCTGCCTCCTGTTGCATTACTAGTCCTCATACACCCTGTTTTTAAAGACATACACACACTAAAATGATAAAAGAAATAAAATAGACAGCGTCATTAATGTGAGCTGTCCGCTAGTGTGGGCTATTCACATAGAACCTGCAGTGAGCCCACAGCTGTGGGCCATACCTGGGCTTGCTAACAGGACCTGTTTGGATTTGGTGTGGGCTGGTTTTATAGCCCTTGCAAAACAACAAAAAGCCAGCATCGGCCCAAGAGCATGTTTGTTGGGAGTGCTAAATGACAAAGAATTTAACTAAATTAGGTTTACAACAGGCTGCTTGCACACTTCTCAACATTCAACAAAATTAAGTCATTTTGTTGCATGACAAAACTACAAATTTTGTACTGTCAAAAAATAGAAAACAGGTACGAGATCTTAGACGGTTATGTGACTCTGCAAAGGGAAGCATTTGCGGTTTAGGTGACAGTCTTTATAGCCACACATTTTTCTGGGTGTAGTGCAGTATTTGCATCCACCACACCTTTCCTGATGTGCCAGTCTATAACGAACATTCAACTCATGTAAACCTCAAACAAGTCTAGCATTTAAAACACAGGGCGTTTTTAGAGAGAACTGTGCACTGCTAATTATATCAAATTTGTCCGTTGAAGAGTTTCTAGTTTAGCTAGTACAATAGTACAATTCTTAGACATGCCATAAAAAACAATATTTGCATGTTTAACCTAAATTAAAGCACTACACCTAAAATTTTACTCTCTCTCTCTCTCTCTCTCTCTCAAAAAAAAAATCTGTCCCCATTTGTTTAATAAAGCCATAAGACTTCAGATCATCTTCAGAAAGCAAATGAAGATTATTTTACAAACTGAGAGGTTTCTTTCTTTCTATTCTTTCACATAACCACTAATGGAATTAAACTGATTGTCAAAATTGAACAATTATTTGGTGTATGACAGCGGATGAATTACATCTTTGATTTAGACATAAAGCATATGATGGAACTGTTCTGTTTTGTTTTTCCAGTGTGCAAGCCATAAGGAATCGCTTATATCATGTTTCCATTACTCAAAACAAGGAGCCAATTAGAGACTTCAAACCAGCACACAGTACTCCACCATGTGCTTGCGGTGTATCAAAGGAGCTTCCTCAGTAAAGACACTGTCCTTCTGGGAAAAGATAGACATTATTTTATATTCTATCCTCTGGGTTATTTGATGAAGTCATTTAAACCCGCAGTCCTGTATTCAGTAGATCCTCATGATGATGTTTGAATTTGGAGAAAATCAAGTGACAACAGGCATGACAAATCTTTATTGTTTTTAATACTCAATAACAAAAGATAAGGACTTTTAGACAAATAATGGATACAATTATTTCTAAGCAAAGTCAAAGTGGTTCTTTCTTTCATTCACATTACAGTCTCCAAAGGTCACAAGCTATTGAGATGAAATCTCCTCTGATGTGTCAGCAAAATAGATACAGTATGTCCACAGAGCATTGAATCGAATTTGTGAATATAGGCCTTGTTTACTATCTATTAAGATTGACTTTTAAAGTTTCAGCACTTATTGACAATGCTATACAGGTGTGAACAGGGTTTGAAACGTTTTGAGCTTGTCCACTTTCAACCACTTCCAGAGGAAGTAGAAATTGCATTGAACATGATTGCTTTTGCAATATAAAGACTCGTGCTGTTAATGTTTTCAAGCAGTCACAAAAGAAGACCACCTACTCTCTGCCTACATTCTTAAACATTACATGATGTACTGCTAAAGTGCACTAGCCAGACTTAAACTTTGGCACCTAAAGCAGATTATTTTGGTTTCAAAGTGATAAAAAAGGTCCAATTTGAACACAAACCCGACATTGGTGTTGGCCTCACTATCAGAGCAACAACAAAATCTGCTGCTCTTGAAACCTTCTGAAAGTGGACAAAAGAGACAAAGAATCTCCCTCATTTGATCTGATAAATGAAAATACATCTGTAACATTCAGGATGCAATGAAATATATAATTACATTGCAAAGTCTGAACAGACAAAAATGAGTCAGTTTTACACCAATATTCAGTTAACACAGGCAGGACATCAGCTCCTGATGTCAGTTGAAGAGTTGTTTGAACCCCCACACTGCTTTCAGGCCTGCATGGCACACTAGGGAGGCTTGAAACTGAAACCACCTGGAACACAATAGTGTGGCCTGCAGTCTGTTTTCCTCACAGGATGGCACTTACCACATGTGCATATTTCTCAGCTGGGCTTGTATCTGGAGGCGAAAGATGTTTTTTGATGTACTTCTGCGTGATCTTAGCTAATTTATAGAACAGCAACTCAGCTGCTGTAGTACGCTGAAATGCCGGATATCATTCCTGTACTGAATGAAGCGATTAAGTTAATAAACTCCATTTGTGAACATACATTACTCAGGTTAAAAAAGCTTAAATAACTTTTTCTGCACTACAGTTATAAAGAACAATCCCACACACTATCAACATCTGGTAGAAATTTATTACATTTAACACTGGACTACTTATTCATCAGGAATATAGATACAGTTGAATTATTAGCTTCCCTTTGTTTTTTTTCTTTTTTAAGTATTTGACAAATTATGTTTAACAGAGCAAGGGGATTTTCACAGTATGTCTGATAATATTTTTTCTTCAGGTGAAAGTTTTATTTGTTTTATTTAGGCTACTATAAAAACAGTTTTTAATTTTTTAAAAAACATTTTAGGGTCAAAATTATTAGCCCCTTTAAACTACTATATATTTTTGATAGTCTCCAGAACAAACCATCGTTATACAATAACTTGCCTAATTACCTGCCAAGTTAACCTAATTAACCTAGTTAAGCCTTTAAATGTCACTTTAAGCTGTATAGAAATGTCTTGAAAAATATCTAGTAAAATATTATTTACTGTCATCATGACAAAGATCAAATAAATCAGGTATTAGAAATGAATTATTAAAACTATTATGTTAGGAAAAGTGTTGAATAAATCTTCCCTCCGTCAAACAGAAATTGGGGAAAAATAAAATGGGGGGATAATAATTCAGGAGGGCTAATAATTCTGACTTCAACTATATATATATATTCATTCATTCATTCATTTTCTTTTCAGCTTAG
This sequence comes from Danio aesculapii, assembly GCF_903798145.1. Taxonomy (NCBI): domain Eukaryota; kingdom Metazoa; phylum Chordata; class Actinopteri; order Cypriniformes; family Danionidae; genus Danio; species Danio aesculapii. The sequence goes on along the minus strand of NC_079443.1, from coordinate 25,309,635 downwards.
TCCCTTTATTAATCTGGGGTCGCCACAGCGGAATGAACCACTAACTTATCCAGCATTTGTTTTATGCAGCGGATGCCCTTCCAGCTGCAACCCATCACTGGGAAACACATACATGCTTATTCACACACACATACACTACAGACAATTTAGCTTACCCAATTCACCTGTACCACATGTCTTTGGACTGTGGGGGAAACCAAAGCACCCGGAGGAAACCCACGCGAACGCAGGGAGAACATACAACTCCACACAGAAACACCAACTGACCCAGTCGAGGCTCGAACCAGCGACCTTCTTGTATCTATCTACATATATATATATATATATACCAAACCAAAGAAAGTTACTGTACCAATACTACAAACCAATCAACAACAGTAGTTCACAAGTAATCAAATGTCAAATGCAAAACACCTTTTGACCATACACTAAAAATACTTGGCTGTTTTAACACAATACTAGGTTGAATATGGATAAATCTAAAGATGGTTTAATTTTCTTAAATCAATGTAAATTGCATTTTTAACCCAACTTTTGGATTTGTCTACAATTTACCCAACTTTGGCTTAACACAGCCCCACAGATATTAGACTGTACAAATAAATAAATTACATTGTACAAATAAAATAAAATGAAATATAATTTTGCGTACAAAAGGTACGAAAACAAACAACTCTATTCCCTACAATCCCCAATCCTAAATCAAATAAACAAAGACCATTACAACATAATTTAATATATCATGATAATAAACATGCACAATATAGATACTGTGGACACCTACAAATACAGTCATTTATTATTATTTTATCTTTTAGAGTGCCTTGTAAGAATATTCAGATTGCTGTATTGGCAGAGGTTGTTAATAAATTTATAAAGACTTAATAGGAGATTATTTTCAAACATTGATTTTTCACATGTTAATCTGGCATACTAATTATGACTATTTATTGACTATTTTATATACTTTTGTTCAATAACAGTAATGCTCCATTGCCACTATAACAGGATTTATAAATTTTAGGTGATGTTAATTTCTTAGGTAATGTCTAATAACACTTTCAAACATTCATAACAAAGTTTTATTCAATAACTAATACAATTCAGATGTTGTTTTTTATTATTAATTTTAACATAACTAAATGGTTGTTTCTCTAACATTAACTAATGTTTATTGAGACTATTGTAAAGTGTTACCTATCATTTTGCAGTATTGTATATACAATAAAACAATAACTTTTTGTTTATTTTTTTTATACCTGTAAAAGTAACTGTTTAATGTCAACATTGTGCTAATACAGTATACCATGGTAAAAACTTCTGCAATTAATCGTAACAAGAAAATTTGATACTGGCAGAAGCCCACATTACATTCACCAATGCTTCATTTAATCCTAAAGGTGATAAAGTTTGTCATAATCCAGAACAGTTGACATCTTATTAAAAGCAATTACAACATTTTCAGGTGTGCAGAGTTTGTGCTGATTGTACAGTTAAAAGTTCAGGAAGTATCTTATTTGAACTTTTTTTAAAAACATTTGTTTACACTTTATTTGATCAAAAATATAGAATTTAGTAAATCTTTTTGTATCCATTTTAAGAATTTAGAAATAATGTTCAATTAATGACAAAAATGTTCAAAATAGATGTGTAGCTTAATATTTCTGTAAAAACGTATTATTTTTCAGGATTATTATATATTAAAAAGAATAATTTATTGAAATCTAAAGCTTTTAGTGTCCTGTTCATTTTGATTAATGTAGATTTGATAGTAGTTTTTTATTTTATTTTATCTTAACTTGCACTTGCAGTATTATGTAGAATTTACAACTTATTGATGTCGCCACTGGCTTGCATTCGGGACCTGTGGAGCTGCGCATCAATGGATTTGCTCTTCAGTGTTTGAACTCTCAGCAGTGAATGAACTAAACTGAACTTCAACACTGAAAACTGAACTGACACTGTTTGAATTTACTATAATCTTCTATGTGAAGCTGCTTTGACACAATCTACATTGTAAAAGCGCTATACAAATAAAGGGGAATTGAATACAGTGGCTCAGTGGTTAGCACTGTCGTCTCACAGCAAGAAGGTCGCTGGTTCGAGTCCCGGCTGGGCCAGTTGGCATTTCTGTGTAGAGTTTGCATGTTATCCCTGTGTTGGCGTAGGTTTCCTCCGTGTGCTCCAGTTTCCCTCACAGTCCAAAGGCATGCGCTATGGGTGAATTGAATAAACTGAATTGGCCAAAGTGTATGTGTGTGAATGAGTGTGTATGGCTGTTACCCAGTACTGGGTTGCAGCTGGAAGGGAATGTGCTATGTAATGGGATTAAACCGAAGGAAAATTAATGAATGAATGTTGGTGTTACCTATTTTTGCACATGCAACGCAATTAAAATATAATTTTCCTTCTCTTCCAAACTGGCAATACAGACTTTTTCTTGTGCTGTTCATCAATCTAATGAGTGTGTTCAGTGTTTGTGACAGAAGCAGTGACTGTGTAACCAGATACCAAAAATCTTTTTAAACAAATTGCTGCCATGGGAGCTGCTATTATATGACTGTCCAATTGCACCAGCTGAACTGTTTTCCACCAATTACTGAGAGTGAACTGTTGGAAGTCTGGAATTGAATTGCAACTGTTGAAACAGAAACTGATCAATCAAATGATCATTAAATGTAAATGTTTCCTGTTTGTTTAAATGTAGTAATACAGGTAATGCAATGATGTAAATTAATAACTGGTTTAATGTGTGAAAACTGCAAATGTCACCAGTTCAGATGTCAACAATACACTGACATGGTGTGCAAAACAACTGTGGAGTTTAACCCTCTACTGCACACATTATAACAGATCTAATATATAATAATAATATATATTATTTTAATTATAATAGATAAAAACTGACTGTTTTTCTTTTCTTAAAATGGCTTAACTTGAAGTGCTGTAAAAAAGAAATTGGTAAATTTTTTTTTTTTAAGGTACTTTATGAGATGTTGCCATATGGCAACAACGTCCAACAGTGGATCTAACTTAGAAATTTCAAATTTAGAACTTTCCTTATATTCAATAATTTTGTTGTTTGAAATGATTTAATTGGTGATGCCGTATTATAAGCTTTAACACAGAACTTATAAATGGCACCTTATACATACTTTCCAACAACTCATATTTCAACAGTTTTCATTTATTCCATTCTTTTTTGCTGAATATTTTTACAAACAAACCTAATATTGTATTATCAACATACAGTAAATATAAATATTTTCTCCAGTAAATATTGTAACAAATAAATAACAAGTCTTTGTATCCAGATGCATCAGAATAATGTAGCTACTAGATAACAATGTTTATATATTATACTATATACACTATACTACGCCTGTCTTGTCTGCCTCTGAGCTAACTTACCTGAACTGTCTCCATCACTGCTCTTATCAAATTCTCATGGTCACTAAAACTCATCTCATCCTCACTTTCATCTGTAGGAAGAGCCAGTTGTGTCTTTTTCTTCTTTTACTTACCTTAGAACATGGTGGTGCTCGCTAATACACCGTTCCCTGTATTTATATCTAATCAAAACTAGTATTTATATTAAAACTAGATTTTATCCGTAATGCAAATGCCATTAACATACAACTAATCAACATTATACTACTAGCATTCATGTTGTTATTGTTACAACTTAAAAGATCATAGCTGACCTTGCTAGCTAGCTAACCCATTGCAATATTGGCCATTTCACTATTGCACAGTGTTGCCATTTAGCAACACATACATTTGATCAATTTACAAAAAAATGAATTTGATAAAAAATGTTTGAGTTGTGAATATGTCACCATAACTTACTGGAGGTGATGTCTTACATTGTTTTGTGGATCTGACATAATTTGATCCTTTTTTATTGACCCTTTTATTTTATTTTTATTGATGTTTACTCACAATACTCGCAATTACTCACAATAAATGCCAGTCTGTCAGAAATCGAGCTACAGAAAAACACTGCATGTCATGTGACTTAACCAAAGCACATAATTGGCTACACTAAGGTCTTCTCTTTCCCAAAAAAATAATAATAATTTAATGTTGGTCTTAAAGAAATTCTGGCAGGGAAAATGAACATAAAAATCATGTTGCCATTTGGAAACACCATGCGGTAGAGGGTTAAATACTGATATTCAATAGAAAGATAATCCATTACTTTCTGTTTTGCTGTGACAATATAGTTGAGGAGAACACGGTGAGAACATGCAAACTTCACACAAAAATGCCCACTGACCCAGCCGGGGCTCGAACCAGCAACCTTCTTGCTGTGAGGCCCTCATGCTACCCACTGCGCCACCATGCAGCCTTCACCGTGATATATTTTTTGTTATTTATTCATTTATTCATTTATTCATTTTGTTTTCAGCTTAGTCCCTTTATTTATCATGGGTTGCCACAGTGGAATGAACCTCCAACTTATCCAGAATACTGTATGTTTCACGCAGTGGATGCCCTTCCAGCTCCACGCAGTACTCCACTCAGTACTCGAAAACACCCATACACACTTTTTCACACACACTACAGTCAATTTAGCTTATTCAATTCACCTTTTTTTCAGCTTTTCAATAGTCCATGTCTTTGGACTGTAAGCGGAAATCGCAGCACCCAGAGGAAACCCACACCAACACGGGAAGAACATGCAAACTCCACACAGAAATACCAACTGCCCCAGAAAGGACTCGAACCAGCAACCTTCTTGCTCTAAGGCGATTGTGCTACCCGCTGCACCACCATGTTGCACTTTTTATTATTATTATTAAAGTTAATATTCATGAATTCCATTCTGTTTTTTTATTTGGTCTAAATATGAGGCATATTAGTGTTAAATTAATACCACCAAACAGTCTGTACCAGTGAAAATAATGTGCACCTCATAAAAACATAATCCACTTTCCCACATTCCCTACTAGCTTACAAAACTAATTATAACGTACTTAAAACGTTGTATCACACACACCTTTCTCGGAAATACATAATAGATGTGAAATACTGAAACATTAAAGTAGAAATGAAGAGAGCTTTTCACACTGCAGTTAACCCTGGGTTATCATCATCATAAACACCCTTTTCAGCCTTGCATGGGTGAAGGAATGTTTCACAGCTGTCATTGAGAAGCAGTGCTACCTGCAATGGGATAAGAAAACTTGCTAGCGCTGTTTTTGTGCCATTAACCCTGCATTATTCTGTCTATAATGTGTACAGTGTGATACAGTGTTATATTATGATGGCTAGATGTTTAGCAACCGGCATCCTGCATCATGTACCCCATGTTCAAATGCTTTGTATGTTCACAAAAATATTGCATGCTGTAAGCAAACAGCTGTTTTAGTATTTGCAGGGAGAGATGTCAAAAAAGACAATCTGTGGAAAGAAGAGAGGACATCAGAAATTCCTCTAACAAACCAAAATCTACGTTTAAAAGAAGACTTTCTGACACCTCTGAGGGCAACATTGTGACTATGATGACAAAAACCAAGTTCGCTTAAACATTCTGTCTTTTTTATGGTCATTACATTGCTTGCTTGTGTTGATTTATATTTCCGTCTTTCCGCACCAGAGTTTGTTTGGAAAAGATTGAGAACACAATCTTTATACTTGTTTGCTGTTCACCCGTTAGGATTAGCAGTGTTCGTCCTTTCAATTGAACTTTACTAACACATCAATCACAATTTGAATCAAACCAAGCCTGCCAATTCTGAACACGCACATTGTAAAAGGGCATCGACGTCCGAAACCACATTTGTTAGAACTACCATTAGGACTGTTTCTCCATTATTTTGCTTTATAAAGCCAACTCTTCAAAAACAGCTGTTCAATTTCCTAACAAATCATGCAGATTAATTGTTGTACTTTGTTGCTAACACAATTTCTACCAAAGCTGGCTAACAATGCTTTTAAGAAATGTGCCTGCAGGTTTATGGGGAAACTCATCTCATGTTTGCATTTCAGTTAACTGGTATGAATTGTCCAGAGACATTATGTGATCTCCAGTGCCTGGCCTTGACTCTGAAGCAGAAGAGGGCATGACCTGTATGTGACACACTGGACAAGTTTATCCAGAGCAGTTCAAAATTCAGCTGTCACCACTTGCCTTCTGTGAATATTGAGACATCTGCAGTATCAATGTTAAAACTAGAAGCTTTAGTCCACTGACAAAAGAAGGTACAGTATTCTTGGACATTAACTAAATTAAGCAAACTAAGTCTGGGCTGAGGGAATTATTTAATGATCTTTATTACTCAAACACTGAGTAACTCATTTTACAGTGATTGCTTAGCACTGGAGGTAAGAAGAAGAGTATGTGTTTGAAAGGCTAAAGGAGAGATTTTTCCTCTGTTCCGGCAGCTTTGGACCTGTGCTTTCTTTCCTTCTTAATTCTCCTCATTCAATTGCCTTTTCAAAGCCTCCGCCAAAAGGAGCCAAAAGGTCTCTCCCCTCCTGTGTAGAAGAAAGCTCAGATAAAGAAGCTGGCACAAGTGTTAAGGAGAACCAGGATGCTTATCAGTAACTTTTTGAAATCTGCTCTGATACTTTTGATTGTCGTGGACAATGGATATCCGTACATGCTGAGGCTGCCCTTTCATGAAGGTTATCGCAATGGAAACAATCACTCCTTCAGGGATTCATGTCATTAATGAGGTCAGTCTAAAACAAACTGATCATATTCTCTATTAGAGAGAAAAAAAAAACTTACATATCCCATGTATTCTCATCCAGTTTAAATAACAGTAGACACATGGTACTGTATTCCAGTCAAAATGAAATTTGTCTTGTCTTTAATGTTTTGCTATGCAAACTCTTCCTGTTACAACTGTTCAGTTTTTTCCCCTAAAGGTTTCAGATTGTCGTTTTGGGTGGTTATGTTTCATTATGTGTAATTAGACATGAGAAACTAGGGTTCTGAGGTGTCAGGATGTGACACCATATATATATACAACATATATATATAAGTTATACTCATGCTTAACTATCCTAAAAAATATGGTAATGAATATATTTAATTATTTAAATATATTAGGTAGAAATATATATATATATATATATATATATATATATATATATATATATATATATATATATATATATATATATATATAAGTTATACTCATGTTCAACTAAAAATATGGTAATGAATATATTTAATTATTTAAACAAATTAGGCAGAAATTATTTCTAGCAATATATTTACTAAATAAGAATAAAAGTCATTCAAATTTTGTTTAAAAAACAAAAAAATTCACATTACATTTAAAATGACGAAAGAATGAATTAATAAATATTGTGCTCAGCGTTTAGACTTTTTTTTCAGATCATGCTTCAGATCCGTTGTGTCCAGACACAGATGGGCGTCACCGCTTTCATTCACTCTATTTAAACAACCTGCAGCAGAAGCGCAGACAGGATCACTTCATCTCACCCGCGGACCGCGCATGAGAACGAAACCCTGGATTATCATTGCGCACTCAACAAGCATTAAAGGCAAAATGACAGAGGTGAGCCATATCATACTTGATCTAACAACAAGCAAACGAGTTGTATTTTAGAAGTCTATATCAGCTGCACAGACGTTCTTTAGACACCTGCACTGAAATCAGCTAGACAAGTGATTTTTAACTGTTTTTATAACTTTATGCTGTGTCTCCGAGTGAACGGCATCGTAATTGTAAACTTATTTAATAACTATGTTTCAGATTTTTGTCACTGGCTCTGAATGTGTTTTAATAGGGAAAAAAAAATTCCCTGACGCTGAGGACAAAGCCATAAAGTTCGTCCGTTCCGTTTAGGATTAATGTTGACAAGACACAAATGCGGAAAATACATTGGCACTGAAAACAGGCTACAAATGGTTTTGTAACAGATTTTTGTATCCCAATATCTCTATTACTGTTGCCTAGCTGCTTATCGCTGGCTAAATTATGGGCGCACAAACCGTTTTTATTTTACTAAGAAAATCAGACACGCGGGACTATTTATCACGTTAGAGATATGGTCTGGACTATTAAAAAACTGGCCTAATGTATATTCAGATTTACTTTAGAGCACAAGCTTGTTGGTTAATTCAGAAAAACGCAACCAGCATAAAACTTAATACACTTTATACAGTATCATGTATCATCACATCATTGTTTTACAATTAGTTTTTTGTAGATCTTTTCTTTTGGGGAACCGCTCACATATGTTAAGCATTTTCAGTTCATTATGTCCATGGTTTGGCTTTATATATACATTCTGCTTTGTATTTGCTGCCAGTAATCCCAGTTTGTCCTATGAGTTCATGCATCGAGCTTTACTTGCGGTATCATTTTATTACAATATTTACATTTGTTGAAATCAATATCCTCAAAATAAATCAAATCATTGGAAACAGAAGGTTAGCTTGAGGTGCAGGAGCATGAAATGCATTTCATTTTAATTTGAAAGAAAAAAAAAAACAAAACACTGGCATAGAGAATTTGCACAGTTAATGAATAATATAAACTACAGAACCATACAGAAGAACTCGAAAACTTTTTTAGTACAGGGATCTTTAGTAGATCTTTTATTATTTACAATGATCATTACATATTAGAATGACTAAATATCCAACATCCTTTCAGCTAGAGCCCTGTCACAGGTTCAAGGCCCTCGAGGTGTCTGTTGTCATAAAACATTTGACCTTTAACATTGCCGTGTCCTTGCTGTTTACTGCTAGAGAGCAAGGCACATTTATGCATGTCAGCATTTACATGTGACAGTGGGCTGTCTGTTACAGAAAGTATGAAGTGTTTACACATGAACAACTAATAGGAAGACTGTGTGTTTGTGTTGTAGGTGTACCTTCATGTGTTTTAATCCCTAAATGATTCATCAATTACATTTTGTGCTATAAACTTCCTAAACTGTTTCCTCTTAGGGCTAAAGCACATAAACAATTCCCAAACAAAAAACCCTAAAAGCGATTAGCAGCCAGCACTATTGTGTGCTTACTAAATGGAAAACAATTAGATTTAACTTTGTAATGAACTTCAAACAGAATACAGGTGGAGTAACAGGAAATGTCCTTTTCAGGCAGAACCACACTCTTGCAGCACGAGGCAGACTTATTATATTTCATTACCCTATTCAGAACAACATTATTCAGGCATTTGTATGCGTTGTTGCAGCTCTGCTGGAGATTGAAAGGCTCCACTAAAAAAAGGATTTAGTGACCAGAAAGAAATCAAGGGTCAAGGGTCTGTGACCTCACCAGCCACATAGCAACATTTCTTTTTGAAAGGACCACTTAGATGTCTAAGATGGCGTGACAAAACCCTTAAACTGAAATTACTTTGCTCGTAGAAATCACTGTGAAGTCATAGAATTGATTCACTTTGATTTTTGTAAAGCAGGACCAACTTACGGGGCACTTCAGCATGACTAGCTTGAAGCTGAACAGCTTTGTGCTTTTGAAGTAGTGTCAACTTTCTAATCGGTCTGATCCATGAAATTATAATAGGATGCTGTGACAGTTTCCCAAATATGCAGTGCTATAGGGCCATGAACAGGTTTGTCTGATATGATTGGATGATCTTATGTCAAACAATTTAAGAAGTCCTTTTAAAAGATTATAATTATGACTCTGTGAGAAAAAAAAATAAACCTGCATCCATTGGTTTTTGTAGCAACACTTCACATAGTAGCTGGACTGTCTTCATAACTGACAATTGCTCCTAAATCCTATTCGGTGGTGGTGTTTGTTCATCATGGCAGTACCTGTTTGATTAAAAACCAATGTAAAAACAGCAATATTTTTGAATTAGTATTGCAATTAAATATAACATGACATTTATTATTGAGCTTATTAATTATTAAGTAGAGTTTACAACTAGGCATGTGACGATAACCGTTTTCAAGGTATGCCGCGGTTTGGAAAAGTCAAGGTTTTAAAACCGGCCAAATTTTCTGTGATACCATTCCTAAGGTACATGTAAGATTTTTTATTTACTTTTTTTTTGTAGGACAACAGAATCTTCAGCAGAAAATATATCCAAAGATGATGTTTTAAATTGTAAATCTTTGTTTTTTAAATAATGACAGCAGAAGTCAATAATTCATTTTAGTTATTCAGCCTGACATGTTTACTGCTCCAAAATATATTAAATGTTTCTCAAAATAAAATATATTGTCTTCAAAGGGGAACAAAGTTGTTGTTTTTTAACCAGACATTTAATAAGAATATTTTTTAAAGCAGTAATCACAATACCTTGAAACGATGAAATCGTGGCATTTTTATCCAAGGTTATTATACCGTCAGAATCTTAAACCGGCCCATTCCTATTTACAACACAAGCACAAGAAGCACAACAAAAAGGCAAACAATGTCAGTTCATCTTATTAAATGTTTTAAACACAATTATCTAATACAGTAGATTTAAGACATTCATTAGAGAAATGTGGACAACCTTTTGAAGGGTGTTTGACTTCTGTTTTCTTTCACAGTTACAGTCTTCATCACCAAATGAGAAGTTGGGTTTAAGTGCCAGCGAACTGACTGAATTATTCGCCATGTGGGAAGAATTAAACTTCACGGACTCCAATAACAGCTCACGGGTTGAAACGCAAATGTGCCCGGCTTCCTTTAACCGTTCTGCTCTCCTCAATGCCATGTGCACCCTCTATGCCTTCATTTTCGTCGTTGGCCTGGCTGCCAATGCTCTAGTAGTGTGGGTCAACATGCGCTCGCAGCGTCATTACCACGAGACGCACCTGTATATATTAAACCTAGCGGTGGCTGACCTGTGTGTGGTGGCTACTCTTCCTGTGTGGGTGAGCTCGCTGGCACAGGGAGGACAATGGGCGTTTGGTCAGGCGGCTTGTAAACTCACACATCTTCTATTCAGTGTCAATCTTTTCGCCAGCATCTTCTTCCTGACCTGCATGAGTGTGGACCGGTATCTCTCTGTGGTTAAGTTTAGGGAGATTTCTCACAGACGAGGAAGACAAGTTCGGCGTGTAGTGTGTGCGATAACATGGCTGCTTGCTTTATTCGCCTCAGTACCCGACACATACTTCCTGCAGTCTGTGAAGTCACAACACAGTCACGTGACCTTGTGTTTTCCTGTATACCCACAGGAAAACCCTTTGCAGTGGATGGTGGGCATACAACTGAGTTTTGTAGTTCTTGGTTTTGCCATACCGTTCCCTATTATAGCTGTGTCATACGCACTGTTGGCAAACACTTTGGCTTCCCCTTCCACTCATTCACCTTCAAATGGAGACCAGGATCGAAGTGTGAGCAGGAAGGTCATCTTAATGTACATAGTAGTTTTCATAGCTTGCTGGGCACCATATCATGCGGTGCTGTTAGCCGATGCTCTAGCCATGTTAGGTGTGCTTCCACTGGGATGCAGTTCAGAGAACGGCCTGTTTGTGGCACTTCACCTTACTCAATGCCTGTCGCTGCTGCACTGTTGTGTAAATCCTGTGGTCTACAGTTTCACCCACCGTCACTATCGCTATGATCTCATGAAAGCCTTCATCTTCAAATACTCCACCCGTACGGGGCTTGCTCGACTCATTGACGGCTCTCAGGGTAATGAGACGGAGTATGCAATGGTGGAGAACAACCCTCCGATTGTGACTTAGAACCCTTCAGATTGTCACTCTCAACCAAAGTTCTGCACTGCTTCAATACACAAAGTACCCTACACTCTTGGAAAAAATGGTAGAGTGTCGTACCAAAGAAGGTACAAATATTTGTCACTGGGGCAGTACCTTTTTATGGCACAGAATTGTACCTTAAGACAAAGAAACAAATATCTACCATTGCAGTTTGTACCTTTACGGACTTGATTTGTACCATGGGAAACCAAAATGTACCTTTGTTTTTTAAAACCTGCAGATCCAATATTGTACCTTTGTCAAATGTACAAATCTGATCTATGAAGGTGCCATTACAGTGACAAGACACTTTATACTGTAACAGTGTCAAAAATGCGTACCCCTAATTTATATTTAAAATGCCTTAAATGTTTAGTTTACAATACCTGTGGTTTTGTTTTACCAGTTTTATGGAACCTAATAATTAATGTTTATGAGTTTCTTTAAACATATGCTTTAAATGATGATTCTTGTTTTAATATGGAAATTATTCATAAAATCACTTTTATTTTCATAGATATTGTAATAAAGAAAGAGTTGTCCAACACTTATGTACCTTTTAAATGAGAACAATTGTGTACCTTCATTTCAGTTGTACCATAAAAGGTACAGAACAGTATCATAAGCGGTCTTTTCTGTACCCTATAAGGTAGACATTTTTCAAAGGTGCAAAACCGTTCCTCAAGGAGCAATATTTGTATCACTGTGTACCTTTTTTTCTGAGAGTGTAACATGCTTTCCTGAAAACTGGATTTGAACATGTTTTCTGTCAATATAATGATGCATGTTTAACTGTGACTCCAAAGACAGAATTACTCATTTGAAACAAGCCAAAGACTTTGTTGTTCAATCAGAACCACTCTGACTTGTTTCCCTGTAATATGGAAAACCAATACTTGTTTGATAACTTTTTTATTCACAAAGCAGCAAACACTTAACAGTGAGTGCAAAGATGTGGAATAATTTCATTTGAAACAATAATTATTTATACCATCTTTCCTTTGTGTCAGATATCAATGGGATTTAGATATTGAGATTTCTGACATGTTTTTACCGCTGGCTCTGACGCCAGATCAGTTAGATTTGAAAAGTGTTTTATTTTTAAATCAAAATAGTGTGTTTCATCTGAAATAAGACAAAGAATGATGGTGTTTTATTGTAAAACCACAGACTCAGATCAACATGTTTCTGTAAAAATAGCTTTGTAAGTTGCTTCATTACTTATTACTGTATAATTTGTATAAAAAGTGCCAAAGGCTGATGGGATTTTATTATAAAACCCAAACTATAAATATTCAAACAAATAATTGATTCCAAATTAACATGGTTTTGTGCATAGTGTGTTACAGCATAAGTCTTTATTCTTCAGGAGAGGAAATCTCCTTAAATTGTTTCCAGTGATGACTTTGCAGGAATGTCTGATGGTTTTCAATCATCATAATAGGATTTATGATGCAACAGTATTCAAGTAGGTATAAGGTCTACAAACTATGAAGAAACCACACTTCTGTAAGTATTGTAACAGCATACAGTAGTAATGTAGCTCTAGTTCAATTGCTGCTAACTCGATTGCTCAAAGCACTTTCTTAAAAGAGGGGCTTTTGTGTGTGGCTGGGGAATTGGCATTACATTTGAATTTTGAACAGTCAGTTTTCATATGTACACTGAAACAGCTCATTTTTAATATTTGAACAATTAGAAATGGTTTTTGTCTGTATTTTAATGTGCAACTGTATTTGTACATGATTGTAGGATTTGTTTATGTGTATTTTATGTTTTATGCAAGTTGTTATGATGATCTTGTAACAAAACTTAGTGTGTACTTGGAAGGGCATTCACGTTTCTGTGTCTTTTTTAGCTATTTAAAAGAGAAAGTGTGTTGTATTTATCTTTACTTCGATCATACTTTTTAAGTTCTGATGGAACACCGAATACTTTGTGCTTCATAAATCTGCTAAAAAATAAATACATTCAAAGTACCTATTAAATTACATTTGTCTTAGTGCAGTTTAAGTAATAACTGCACATCAAATGTTTGTTTATTATCTTTCCCCCCACCCCCCAAACACGATTGTGCATATATAGCTTCAGTAGTGTTTCTTATAGAAAATGCATAGTTAGGATTAACTCATGCATGAGCTCCTGGCCTTAATATGGATTGAATCAAGTCATGCCTTTTCATGTTTAATAAAAATCAGCACTGTATTACTGGCTCACCATCTGTTCAACAATGGTGGCCCCTTTTTATTTCAACCTCAGGGGCATCATAAAGATTTAAAGGTGATAGCTACATGCTTTGATAGTACCACTACAGTGGTAGAAGTTTTTTGATTTAATTGAAAACACTCAAGATGATCATAACTATGGCATATTATCTTGCAGTCAAGCGGATTTAACTACATGCTTTCAAGTGCGTTTAATGATCAATATAAAAAGGATGTAAATGCATAACTGAATATTGAACTTACTGTCTTGAGTGTCTCACATTGATCTACACACACGAAGAAGCTTGAATGTTTTTAGAAATGAAAACAATTCTCTAGATAAACTTTCCATGAAACATTTTGAAGTAAGATTGTGTTGATTCTTCTGCTGTCAAATAATTAAGCAATATCACACATCAGCATGGTAGTGTGTTGTGTCAGCAAGAACCAATGTTATTGAGCAATTCAAGAATTCAGTGACCCAACTGCTTCTTTTGTTTATTAACGAATTACAACTACTATATATCTTTACTCATGGAAAAGTAGAGTTTCCACATCAAGCCAATGCAAAGCCACAAGGACATATTAGAGCCTGATATATGTGATTTACCTGATTTATTACAACCAGTGTCAGGTCTGTCATATTTTCAGCACTTTCTTGTGTTTGGACACCTGCAAGGCCTGAGCAAAACTGCTTAAGGTCACACCAGTTGCTGTTCAAAAACATCCTCTGATGGCTGTTTTTGTTTTACAAACCCAAAGCATGAAAGGACAAAAAAACATAAAAAGCAATGTTACTGTCCAACATACTGTTAAATTCACAAAATCAAACTAACCCTTCAGTCTGTTCCACACTTCATCAAACATGGCATCAAAGAAGAGTGTTACTGTACAGCTAAAATGTTTTCCCATAATTAGCAGCTTGGTTGATTAACTTAGTTTGATCCCTCTTGGACTCATTTGGTTTTGATTTCTGTCTAATCTGTTAATTCCCTTCTCACATTACTAAACATCCGCTGCATCTTTTTCTCGGCAGCTATTAATCTCTTTTGTCATGCTCAAAGTGTTCTTGTCTGGTAAATAACTCCACAACACAACTAAACCTCATGACACTTGGACAACGCAGTCAAAGCTTTAAAAGCATTAAACAGCCTTATAAATATGCTGTTCTTTCAAACACAATGGTCCCGAATGTAGGCTTTGACCATGTTCACCTCACACAGGGAAATAAAAACAGACCACCAGTTTGAAACCGGTTATGACTCAAAGCACTTTTGTTTCTGTTATAAAAGGCCTCAGTTTACTGGTTGTCCAACAGCAAAGATGGTGAACAGCCAAATGTTAACAGCTCAGAGACTTAGGATTTAACTGCATCACAGTGAAGGCAGTACAGAGAAAGACAAATATTTTCTCCAGAGACCATGATGAAACATTTTTGTACAGAAAAAAATTCGCATGACAAATTACATTTATACATGTTTCACCTCACAGGAAGAAAGTTGCTGGTTCAAGTACAGACTAGGCCAGGGGTGCTGGTGACCGGTACGGGCCCTATGACAACATTCGTGGGTGTCGCAAAAAGTGAAGAGCATGGTGGTTCTGGTGGGCCCCTAATAGTATCTCTGTGGGCTCTAAAAAGGCGTGGGCCCTTAAAATCATTCTAACTTCCCCCGCCCAGCGGCGCCCCTGGACTAGGCTATGATGCTTGTGTGGACCAGCGTGAAAAAAATAGGCTACTGTAGGTATTTATAGTAAATACTAAAGTGTTTTAAATTAATCTATTGCAGTGATTCTATATGCACTGTACTCTATGTGAATTGAATATAGTAAAGTCAGCATAGTTGGTGTGTTTGTGAAGAGGAGAGTGTGTTTTTCAGCAGTTCAGGACTGCATGGGTAATTGGTGGATCATTCTGCTGTGGTGACTTATGATAAAAAAAGGAATAAATTGAAGAAAAATAAGTGAGCATGTACTATAGCAAATGCTGAATGCATGATTCTGACTGGTTGATAAAAAAAGGTTTGCAAAAAGTTTCTAGGAAATGCACACTTACATGCAGGTCTTATCCACAATACATTTGACCTAATAATGTCTGTTAATCCAAATATCCACAGCATTGAAGAGATAAAAGATGAAAATCACAAATTACATTTTACTATCTATAAACAAGCATACTTTTTCCTGCTCGTTTCCCCACACAAATGCCGACACAACACATATGAAAACACTTCTCTGCAACCTCACAGTGTGAATAATCAATGTGCAAACGAATAAAAGTATATATCTTCATGAATCATTTGTCTGATATTTTATTTTAGCCCTACATTAAATTTGGCTTGGATGAAATGAGTCTTCAGAAAACAAACGTTGTCTTTCATTTTAGTCTCCTCTTGTGGTTTGGCTGGTTCTCCAAAAGGGATTTGAAAAACAAGGCAGAGAGTCACTGGTTCACGCAAGATGAATAAACAGCCCAGGATGGCGTGTAATGTGAACAGCCGGAATTCCTGTATGTTGGTTTTATATGTATTTGTCTGTCATTGAGCTGATGCTGTTTGTAGATTTTGCTCATGAAAATATTGCAGGTCTTAGGTTTATTTGATTAGAATGATCCTATATAAAAATATGTATTTATGATCAAGAAGAAAAAGATTTATTTTGCAAACAACCTGCATCAAAACATTTTTTGAATTTAGAAACCCTTTATTTTCAGATCCAATTTTCAGCATTGATATAGCATTAACTATGATTTTGCCTCAAACTCCCAATTCACTCCTTATTAATAGTTAGGGTAGTAGTTGGGTTAAACTTACAAATAAACAGCCAATATAATTATAGGTAATAAGCCATATTAATAGAGAAAATTGCTACATAAAATGTTGCCAAGAAATATACAGTAGACACATATATATATATAAACAACATAAATAACATAAACAAACACAATCATCCATTTATTTCTATTTCTTTTTTGGGACCAGAAAAATCTTATTCCACCATTATGTTCATATTTTGTACACATTTTCAGCCCTAGTTGCCTCAGTTATGGGTTTTCTTCATGAAAAAACAAACAAATAAACAATCAATACGAGTAATAAAATTATGATAAATAATTTTATAATTAATTTTATGATAAACTTCTCACAGAAATAAAATACCTTTCTGACCTATACTAATAAAATGCACTCATAGTTTGTAAATTTGCCAGACAAACGACAAATATTTTGAATATGCTTTGTGAGTCTGGCCGATCTGGGTGTATTAACAGTTTATTTAATAAAGCTGATGACTACTTGCTTGCCAATATGGAATGGGTTTTACAATATTAATCACACATAAAACCTGACCTTTCAGTGCGGGCAGTGTAGTTCTGTATTGTAAACATGTGTTTTACTAGATCACAGAAAGTATAGACATTCATGAGCAAGGTGTGATTGTGTGTAATTTATGTTGTAATGTAACATGAAGTCCTTATTTTACTTACAAGCTGGTGAGTAACGTAAGGACACAAACTGTCATCTAATTTGGACTACAATCAAACTGGAGAAAGATGAAAGAAAGATCCTTCAAGAAGCTTCTAACAAGCTGAAATAACATGAAATAAGCTGTTACACTATTTTTCTATAACATATTATAATATCGGGTAGTGCAGTGGGTAGCGCTGTCGCCTCTCAACAAGAAAGTTGCTGGTTAGAGCCTTCGTTGGGTCAGTTGGCATTTCTGTGTGAAGTTTGCATGTTCTCCCCGTGTTCGCGTGGGTGAATTGGGTAAGCTAAATTGTCCATAGTGTATGTGTGAGTGAGAGTGTATGGGTGTTTCCCAGTAATGGGTTGCAGCTGGAAGGGTTGCGTAAAATATATGCTGGATAAGTTGGCAGTTCATTTTGGTGTGGCGACCCCAGATTAATAAAGGGGCTAAGCAGAAAAGTAAATGATGAATGTATTATATCCTTGTTTTTTTAAAGCTGTGCTACAAAGAAACAAAGACTTAAACATTATAAATGCTGATGACTTGACAGTTTTCGAGTAATACAATTCTCTATGAACTCTGAGGTGCTTTTCTCTCTTTTCACTTTGCTTTACAAATATTGATATCTCACATCACTGCCATGATGGCATGAGTTATACCTGATTGCTTGCAATGAGAACTGTTTTGATTAGGAAAGGGTTATATATTATTTTATTCACACAAAAATGTAAACTAATAATGCTAATATTATTATTATTACTTTTTTTTTTTTTACTAAAAGGCTTTTGTAAGTGTCAGAACTGAATGCATAATTTGTAAGGAAGTAAGGACATAAATCATCCAATTTCTTCCATATCTTGTCTCAAGAGTCATAGTCCAATTTGTTTTTCAACATCCTTATCTCATAACAAAACATCAATTTGTGATTCCACACATGTACAGTTACATCATTCTTATGATGTGGATATGTGGCAGTGAACTACATCTGAACTTCACAAGAAAACCG
The DNA here is from genome assembly GCF_903798145.1 of Danio aesculapii. Classification (NCBI taxonomy): domain Eukaryota; kingdom Metazoa; phylum Chordata; class Actinopteri; order Cypriniformes; family Danionidae; genus Danio; species Danio aesculapii. The sequence goes on along the minus strand of NC_079443.1, from coordinate 25,291,296 downwards.
TTTCAGAAGTACTGTAAATCAGTCTGGTCAGGTTCACTGCGGTTCCCCTGTGATCTCACTGCATCCTAAAGTTTTACAGATGCCCTAGAGACTATAGAGGGGTTCCACACTTGAACTAGTTAACCCCAGGTCATTCTAAACCCAGGTAAACAGATCTTGCTTTTTGTTTCACTCATGACAATTAATTGGCAATTAATTGACAATTAATTGACATACTGACGATTTGCATTGCAGGGTTATTTGAATGGATGGATGTAGTAGAGTAATTGGCGGTTCATTCCTCTTTGGCAACCCCTGATAAATCAGGGACTAAGCTGAAGGAAATTAAATGAGTGAGAGAGTATGAGAGCTATTAAAGTGGTCAGCTTTTTATAATGTCTACTATATCTTTTTTTATGAGACAACACTTTGTACAATTTTGGTACAAATGTGCACCCTTTGAAAAGGTAAAACAGCACCAGTGACAGCTCTTGTTTATTTCTGAGAGTGTATGTTTGATGTAGCAAAATCCTGGATTTTTTTTTGGTTTTGTTTATAGTAAAAACCATGGTTAATTTAAGTTAAAGGATGTTTTCCTTCAAATCCTGAAATAATTGTTTATACAATGCAAGATTCCTCAAAGCACATGGATATGAGGGATGAAATTAACTGCTGGCTGAACATTCTGATATAATGGGGCTAATCTCTGGAATTTAGTAGCTTCAACTAAAAAAATGTCCTGCTTTTAAATTAACTGATGTATAAATTAATGTTCATAGGGTTTAGAATGATGAAAACCTGTGATCTGTTGAAGTTTTTTTAAGATTTGTGTACTTAAAGCGTCAGGAGAGTGATCGCTAAGACCTAATGCTGTCATTCGAGTTGTGGTTAAACATTTCACTGTCTTTTATGTATGGAAACATCTCGACCCCTATACAGGAATTCAACAGATATCATGTGCCATGTGCTGATTTGTGTAATTGAACTGTATTTCTCAAGTAGGCAGAGGGATCTCACACTGTCATTGAGAGTTATGTGCTATTGTTTTTGCGAAATATACTCCGTCTATTCTCTCTGCTATGATGGACATATATTTCTTCTTACTATACTTGTGGGTTGGTTCAGGTTTAAACCCTGGAAGGAAAGAAATGAATGAAAGAGAGAGTTTCACAGTTACTTCATCATTATGCTGACCTTGAGCAAGACACTTTTGGACAACGACCATTCATTAAGTGATGAATAACTGAACTGAACCCACGGTCAAGAGGAAGTCAGAGTCAAGTTTCTCTCTGGAGGTAGATATGTGCGTAGATGGGCACATTGTCTTGTTTTCAGATCCCTGAAATGTCAGTGATTCTCCTACAGATACAGCATGAATTCCCATGAGAACATCTGGTCTGCTTTGGTAAAGGCAGCCGAACAATCCTCTGGCCCTTTTCACATTAACCACAAGCATCAGCTCATACAATATACTGAATCAAATATGTATAGGATTAAGTTGCACATGGAAACTGTAGCTTGATTAGTAAACCAGGAAAGCAGGTTTATCCCGCCCACTATTCTTTCTATTCATCCACACATCCCAAACTGGATCTCTGTTACAAAGACTCTGTTACTCAGCAAAGTGAAAAGAATAGAAGAAGGTTGTTATATAATTGCAAACAACATGTTTATTTTTCTTTTTTATCAGGGGTTGCCACAGCATAATGAACTGCCAACTATTCTGGCATATGTTTCATGCAGCGGATGCCCTTCCAACTGCAACCCTGGGAAACACCTATACACTCTCATTTACACACACAGACACACACTACGGATAATTTAGTTCCATCAATTCACCTATACCGCATGACTTTGAACTGTGGAAGCCGGAACACCAAGAGGAAACCCACAAGAACATGCAAACTCCACACAGAAATGCCAACTGGCCCAACCGGGACTCGAACCAGCAACCTTCTTGCTGTGAGGCGACAGTGCTGCCGCATATAATAACATACAAATCATAAATGATCTTTTTTATTTACTTATACTTTTAAAAACACTGTTTGACTTCCTCCAATGGACACTTTATTGTATATATGCTTACTCTATAGCAATATATTTTTACAGGTAAATTAATATCTTGCAAAGTCTTATACATACAGTCTGAGTCATTTAAATGAGTCATGTTGAAATTAATCTTAATAGTATGCTATGCTATGCTATGCTATCACTGTTTGCACTATCACTATCCCAAACAATATTCAATTAATGTGAATGCTGAATCAATAATGCTCAGTGAGTGAACTGTTATGCTTTTACTGATTGATATTGTTATTCTGGTTTTTAAAATAAGGACTCCAAAAGGTTTGTTTGTTTATTATTTCGTTCCATTGATGCCATAGAAATAAAATGTAAAAAAAGTTGGGCTAAAAAAACTTTAATCAAAAGTTTGATCATTAATTTTATTTTCTTAATGTGGAGAACATTCATATATTTATTTTTCCATTTAAGAGTATGTTGACGTGGATGTTAAAAGTTTTGCATTGGTACCACTGATTCCAATAAGAAATCTTTATTCTGAAGAGTATATTATGCAAGAAATATTAATCTATAGAAAATACTTTGTAGTTGTTCTGAAATATTCTTTCTGGATGCATTGCATTGGTATATTTGCATAGGAAAGTATATTTTTATTCATAAACAGATCAATCTGTTGTTTGCTAACACATCTGTCATACTTTTTTCACATTAGTTGGTCCTTTCCTACAAAAACACTGACTGTTTCATTTGGCCTGTTCTGTGCTTTAGCTCCATTTACGGCAATAAACAAACAGGTGACTCCAGACTCCCTGGAGGCGTCATTCATCACTGCGGCATAACATGACAGGTAAACCCACCATGAGGAACATGATCCAAACCACAGCACCACAGTGCTAAGCAAACAGAAGGTCTGCTTAGATCTACAACCTAGATCTGCAGATCTGACTGCAAGAGAAGATTGTCAGGAGCTTTTAATGCTTTAAAAGCAAAGTCACTCTTATGGCACTGATTAAGTGAGATGATGCGCTGTCACCAAATCCATTAGATTTTTAATTACATTTGATATTTATATAATCATGAAAATGTTATGTTACACTGACTGTACATACCAAAGAGCAGAAATAACTGTGCTTGACCCCTTTCTCTTCTAAAATTTCTGGTTTATTGTGCTAATACCACAGGAATGTGAGACTGAACAAACAAAATTCTTTTAGATTTCAGCTGAACACAAATGAGTGAGATTTCTGTAAGCCAATATGTGTATTTCTATTCAGTCTGTTTATTTGTTATGATATTTTGTAGCAAAAACAGCTTATAATGTAACTATGAAAATCCATTCTTCTGACCATCTGTTTCTGCTGTTGGCTCCGAGACTGGACCCCTGCAGAACTGGTGCTGTCCTCTAAAATGAGGAATTGGAGGTATGCAGCTAAGACTGCTTCTCACGTCAGAGATATCAGGAATGAAGGAGGAGAAGCCAACACTATTCCCAAAAGCAACGCACAGCATCATTCCCAACAGATGCACAGTGGAAACCCTTGCTACAAGATTTCAGATTCAGCACTTGCTAACAAAATAAACATTATGTGCTATAATTTTTGTATTTCCAGGAGAATGTCGAATGAGCAGCAATCTGTCTATGGCCCTAACTTTACTTTTGGCTTTGAACAATTTTTATTGTTTTTTTCTGTAAATTACTATTGACATTTCAAATATATGTCATGTTGTTGTTTTTTTTACATGTTTGCTTTTAGATAACACAATTTCAGTGTTTTCAGAAGGGTTTTCAAATAATCAATATTTGTTAAAAGATTTGTTATTCTTACTAATTTTCTTTTTATGAAAAACAAAAAAACAGTACCAAGACAGTACTTCATTTGGAATACGGTAGATATTTTCTCAGACTTATAATAAAACAAATATGGAAATTTTACTAAAACTCATATGTAATACATCCAGTAAATTCAGAGAAACTGAGAATTGTCAAGTGGTCTCTTATTTTTTCCATAACTTTTTTTGTAAATAAAAACATAATTCAGAAGGGAGGATATTATATTGTAGTATTGCATGACAAATTAAAGGTAATCACCCGCTCTGTGAATGTATTGGGCTTTGCACCATGGTCAAAACTGGTGATTCTTACTATTAGTGTTCAGGTTATAACACAGTTATAAGTCAGAGTGTATTTTTAAACAATTGGTAGCATGTAAATCATTCCATTAACGTTTGAATTTTGCTTGCTTGATACTTGTTGACTACACTGTAAAAATGTCTAGATTTTCACAACATATTACTGTAATTTTTCCACAGTAAATTACATAAGTATCACTTTACAGGATTTAAGAGTAAAAATTCACAGTAATGTGTTGTATTCAGATTGTTGTATTGTGAAATTAAAGCAGGTAGCATGATTACAGCAAATTACTGTAAAAGGGCTATATCTTTTGCATGTTAGTTATAGGAATTCAAACTCTTTTTATTTCATTCAACACAGACATTCATACAAATACATTTTTATGCTGGTATTGGCACTTTTTAATATATTGAATATATTTAGAAATAACAGAATGTTTTTGCAGCCCCAAAAACAAATTGGTTACATCTTCAAAAATAACTTGAAAGAAAATCATCCTGTTTTGAAACAACTTGAATGTCATAGTAAATTTTCATTTTTGGGAGCACTGAACCTTTATTTAATTTAATAAGATTAGCATGGGAATATGAAATACTTTTTAATGAACAAAACTTTGTGCTTAGCCAAAAATGTAATAAACTGGAACAAAAGTAATTGATTTATAAAATCAAACACTGTTAAACACCCAAAATGATTTTAAAGTCAGAGTAAATGATAGAATGAATAGCCGAGGAAAACCTTCTTCACAGTAAAATATAGTTAATTCTGCAAGATAATACTGTGGAATCATAGTAATGGACTCTACTATCTGTGAAGTTACACTATATGGCTGTAAATTTAGAGTAATTTAATGTAACAAAATCACAGTAAATTACTGTGAACTACATTTCGGTAATTTGCTGTGAATTTACATAAAGTATTTTACTGTGAAAGTGATGCAATTATTAGCCAGTAATTTACTGTTAATTTAAGGTAAATTTTTGAACAGTGTACTTTTACAATCACTTTACAAATAATTGAATTTTTGGTTGTAATTAATGTTCGGAAATCTGTGCTTGATGTCCTTTTTTATTTTGTACAGATGCATTTTGCGCATTCAACCCCTCACAAAAAAAATTTCATTTTATAAGCTCAAAAGGGTTTATTAAGCTTTTTGTTTCAGCATGTGAAGGTGAAATGCATCATGAACAATGTCAATATTCTTTCTCTTTTAAATAACTTCCTGACCTGAGGACAAAAAACAGTCCAGGAAGACAAACAATTCTGAGGACAATTGAAGCTGTTACTCCTGCAGAGATGGAAGGACGGTGGAGGAGGAGATGGGAAAAGGACATTTCCGTCACAGACCGAGTTATCAGACAGACTCAAAGGATCGGAAAGGAGAGGCTTTCAGGATGTTCTTCTGTAAACAGCCAAGCTCATCAGAGCTACTGTACATCAGTGAAAGTTGTGATTAATATTAGCGTGAATCTTGAAAGAGGCTTCCTGATTGATTTTACATGGTAAATATTTGTGTTTAAGCTCTAAATCAGTTACATAAACACAAACGTAAAATAATCTGTCCACTTGCAGGAAATTTGTAAAAGTTCAGAAAATGCTGCAGTAATGCTGGAAATATTGTGAAATGTGATCTAATGTTCACTCTATTGCACAATATCCTCAACATTAAAACAACAAAAACATCTTTTTTCAATTAAAGATGAACAAAGATCTATTTATGTTTAACAACAAGCTACTTGTAGAAGACCGCTGGTGAATTATAAACTGCAGCCTTTTGAGGACATTAATTTAACTTTGGTTTCATCTCATACATGGGATTACAGGTGAGCATTTCAGGTATTTTCTTTTCTTCATAAGTTTGTTCCAAATAACAATAATTCTTGAATTATTTAACAAAGCAGCTTACATGCTATGGAAATGTGACTTTGTAAGGGGTCAGAAAAATACAGTTTGTAAGAAACGCCTTTATTTATTTATTTTATTATTATTTTTAAGAAAAACATTTAACTATGCTTTTCCAATCACCGTAATTTAAAATGTTAATCGTTGGTAAAAAAAAAATGTAATCATGTAATCATCATTATGGGTTATGAACATAGACTGTAAAATATTACGAAAAATATGTAAAATATTATGAAGCGCAATGAACATCCTTTTATACAGTCCATGCAGCCTCATCACTTGAGCTGATTATCTTGATTATCTGACATATCTATCAGCCACATGCTGTTAAAACACTTTCTCCAAAGAGCAGTTGCGATGAGACAGATTTTCATGTCTATTGTTCATGTAACATGCGGCACAAATATTTAATCGTTATTAATATTTTTAGATATGTGAGGATCGAAAAGCACAGACTGGATTAATTTTTTCAAATGGCGCCACCTCCTGACTTTAAAGGAAGAGCGCATGACTTTTGTTTTGAAAGGCGCCTGGGAATAGCAGAATGATAGCGGAAGTGTGTAGCAGTGGCAGGAGAAGCAGCATGGCGTACACGGCGAAGATCGGTCCATCTATTTTGAGCAGCGACCTGTCCCAGCTCGGGAGGGAATGCGAGCGAATGATGGAGTGCGGTGCTGACTATCTGCATCTTGACGTCATGGATGGGTGAGGAAAGTTCTTCATTAAACTTTGTCACATAATATTGACTTGTAAGCACCAAACGACTCAGTGAAGGCTAATTTAAATTAAATTGTTTAATTATTACAAACCACATTTTGAGTGGTAGTCTATTGCATGAATTCACCCACATTACAAAAATATTTGTCTCAATTTTAAGAGATGTCACAAAAATTGTACAGCCTGGGAACAACTTGTATTTCAGCTTTACATATTATTTTTAAATGAGCACACAATGTGCTTTAGTTGTTATTTTTGTATTGTGATGGCACAGCAGATATTTCTGCAAACATTACTCAAGTCTTCAGTATCACATGAGCCTTAAGAAATCCAATCAATATGTTTAATCTGTACCGAGATAACCCATTTAGACTATATTTTGCAAGTCTGTTATCGATTTTGCCCATTCAATTTTGAGTTTCAGGTCTTATTTTGTATCACATTCCACATAAACATTAAATGTGTGATAAGTTGATGAATTTTATTGAAACTCTTTATCTTCATATGTGAATATTTAAGGCATTTTGTTCCAAACATCACATTTGGGCATCCAATGGTGGAATGTTTACGAAGCTGTATCGGACCTGATCCATTTTTTGGTGAGTTCCAGTCTTCTATCGATGCATGTTTCTATTGCACTGAAGTTTCACACATACTGACCCTCTTCTTTGGGACAGTTTTGTTAGTTTTCCTCTGAAGAGGGCAGTCTGCTTTTTGTTAAGAGTTGGACTTTCTTTCTGTACAGTGTTTGTTTTGTGAATATTTGGAGGCTATGCTTAACCTTTGCCTTGTTGCAGACATGCATATGATGGTATCCAGACCAGAGCAGTGGGTGAATCCCATGGCAGCAGCAGGAGCCAATCAATATACTTTCCATCTAGAAGCTACAACCAACCCGGGCAACCTTATCAAGGAAATCAGAGAGAGCGGCATGAAGGTTTGTGAAATGGGGAGGAGTGGGCTTTGTTGTTTTTGTGACATGCTACATAATTCATTTCCCTATGGCTAAGTCCCTTATTTATCAGAGGTTGCCACAGCAGAATGAACTGCCAACTATTCCAGCATATGTTTTACACATTGGATACCCTTCCAGCACCCATACACTCTCACATTCTCACACGCACTCATAAACTATGGCCAATTTAGTTGATTCAATTCACTTATAGCGCATGTCTTTGGACTCTGGGGGAAACTGGAGCACCTGGAGGAAACCCACACCAACATGAGGAGAACATGCAAACTCCACACAGAAATGCCAACTCGAACTTGAATGAGTGAAATAGACTCATCGCAAATTTAGCATGTTTGGAAATTTAAAAAAAAAACGTGGCAGAGTATTAACAACATGTACATGCTGATTACAGTAAAATTTGCTTAATTGCAACAAAAAAATCATAATCTAAGCCATGGGTAATAAGTAGATTGCTTATAAATTGTAATCTGTGAATTATTAAAAATGATATGGTAATGTATTCAGATATTCTGACTAATTTCATAATACTGTTGCCCTAACATGTGTATAAAATAGACCCCTACACAGTGGCAAGTGAACGTTTGTGAACCATTAATGTAATGTGAATAATGTTTAACAAAATAAGAGAGATCATACAAATAGTTATTTTTTATTTAAAACTGTCCCAAGTCAGAGATTATAGAGCTATATAATAGATACAATTATTAAAATAACTTTAGTTTGTAAGTCCTTGTTTTTTTCAATACTGTGTGTGGTTACCTGCATAATCTACTGTACAGTTGTTTTGTTTCTTTGTATTTATTGATTTGTATTTAGTTGTGATTGTTGTTCAAGAGTCTCTTGCTTGTTCTGAGCAGCTTGCTGCTTATCCAAGTTTTTTTCATGACAATTTTTTTTCTTGACATGTTTTTTTCTTTTTTTAATCTCAACTCCAGGTTGGTCTTGCTATTAAACCTGGTACAACTGTTGAAGAATTGGCACCATGGGCTAGACAGATCGATATGGCTCTTGTCATGACTGTAGAACCTGGCTTTGGTGGTCAGAAATTTATGGAAGATATGATGCCAAAGGTAAGTCGGTACATCTATGCCTTTATTTAGATTCTTCAGACAATAGTATTGGACCCTGAAGATGTTTGTGTTTCTCCACAGGTGAGCTGGCTCAGGAGTCAGTTCCCATCTCTAGACATTGAAGTGGATGGTGGAGTCGGTCCGGACAGCATCCACAGATGTGCTGAGGTACAAAAGCCACTTAGCCCTCACATATTCATTTGTAAGAATAGAAAAACGTTCAACCCTGTTATGTTTTTACATGCTGTGTTGCTGTTTGAACATGAATAAGTATATTAATTAGTTCCAGATCTTCATCATGTCTACTCCTAAGGGAGTTATTTATTAATTCAGTAAGCTCTCTTTCCCAAAATGTCTTGGTTATCTTGATTTTATTATTATTATTATTATTATTATTATTATTATTATTATTATTATTATTATTATTATTATTATTATTATTATATCTAGAAATGCAAACATCAAAACCTGTTGAATTAAAAAAAATATCACCTAAAGCAAGGCCTACTGAATGAGACCTAGTTGAGTTGTGTTTGTAGTTTGCTGTATACGGATGCCCTTCCTGCCACAACTCAGCCCTGAGAGTACAACCCTCAGTGCTGGGAAACACCCACACACCCTCCTGTTTATACACTATAGTCAATTTATTTGATCTAATTCACCTGTACCAGATTGGAGAACTTCTTCAATATCACTTTTGCATGCTGTTGAGTGCTATTGCTATGCTGTTCAAAACTGTGCTCCTACAGGTATGATTGTTTTAAAGCTATGTTAGTCATGCAGTGTTCTTTTACGAATGAGCTATATGCATGGAAAAACAAAAAAAAACTTCAGCCAATGAAAAACAAATGAACGGTGACCGTTTTCAACTTCATAGGGTTTCCTTTACAGCATTAATAATGCAATTTAATCAAAATACAGTCAGTTAAATAGAGCTCAGCATTCATTTAGTTGTTCAAGTATAAAACATGATGAAAGGCTGCTTAAACACAAATGTGGTGAGTTAAAGTGTCAGTTGTTGTCTTGGTAACTGTGAAAAGAAATAAGTGTAATGTAAAATGTGATATGGATGACATATTTCTGTTTTTAGCAGTCCTTTTTTCTGGTATTCCTCTACCCTGCGTCCTGTCAACAACTATACAACTGAAAACATGCTAGATATAATATAGCTTTTCAAAAGGTTTGCTGTATTTTAAAATACTATAAAGTTTTCTCACTGTGGAATCTAGTGTTATAAGGATGTCTATGGTCATCTATTCGGTGTGTGCGTTCACGACTTCAGGTGGCGTGGCTTTGGACAGCAGGGAAGCTTTTTCACAGATGGCTTACTGCACCTTTAACTTGACAGCACAGCTGGCATAGTCTTTCTGATATGTCTTTCAGTGTAGCCATAATAAATATAATCAGTGCAATTTGTCAAACCTTTAATCCGTGAAATAAAAAAGCAACAGACTGTGTTGGTTAAAAGTACTTCACGCCAGATTTCGCACCCTGCTCTTCACGAAATCAGGAAGGAGCAGCATTTCATTTGCATTTAAAGAAACAGTGTATTTTGCAGTTAATTACAGCATGATGTAATAAAAGATTCTTGAGCGGTTTTAAGCTGCAACTTCATGCACATTCTTGGAACAGCTTAGAGTAACATTATATTTAATATATTTTCATCTTGTAAAAAAAAAAAGTTTGACCCAATGTTTTATTTTTTTACTTCAACATCCCTAGGCTGGAGCAAACATGATCGTGTCGGGCAGCGCCGTGGTGAGCAGCGATGACCCTCGTTCTGTAATCGCCCTCCTCAAAAATGTTGTTATGGAAGCAATCCAGAAACGTTCTTTGGACCGTTGAGCATCCTGACTTTTCACCTGATGTCAGTTTTCAGCCACCACTGAAAGTCATTCCTGCAGATTCTGAGAGTCCGTTTTAGTGTACAGATTGGTAAATGAATTCTCAGTGGTGCTTGTGAATGGACTTGATCCAATGTTGGATGTGCCGAATCTTCAAACCACAGGAACTGCCCTTACCCAGACTCTTGCTTAGATGAAGCTAGAGTTTTCAGAGAATAGTGTTCAGACAGAATCAGTCTGTTCTTGCTACTTCAGTTTGATCATTCCTATCTTAAGTAAACTCATTTTGTTTGATTTCTCACAGTTTGTCGCAGCATCTGTTACCATTGATGAGGCTGCAGATCATCAATTAGAACAGTTTTACGCCAGCCAATACCTGTTGTAAGGTACAGCAGGTATTGGCATGGACAAATGAATTCTGACACATTCCGCAGTTTTTCAAGAACACTGAAATGATAAAAGTATAAGCAAAAGACTTGTGGTATCATTTGTCAGTCCCACTCACCCCAGTTAAATCATAGGAACATGCAAGTGTAGCTGTTAAAATTCAATCCATTCCCACATTTCATAGTCAACATTAAAATTGAAAGATTTTTAAATGCAAGTGTAATAATTCTATTGTGAATGATTCATGCATGTTGGTTTTTAAAAAAAAATTTTTTTTTACTTTAATTAAATTACCACCACATCCTCTAGTGCAGTGTTTTCCAACCCTGTTCCTGAAGGCACACCAACAGTACACATTTTCAACCTCTCCCTTATCAAACAAACCTGAATCACCTCATCAGAACATTAGAAGAGAAAAAAAACCTGAAATGAATAGGTCAGATAAGGGAGACATCCAAAACATGTACTGTTGGTGTGCCTCCAGGAACAGGGTTGGAAACACGGCTCTAGTGAACCGACAAACTTATTTTTCTTAAACTTAATATTTGCATACTAGACTTTACTATTCTTACAATTGACTGCAAGTTTGCGTCCATATCTGCCTCTATCTGAATAAATTGCTAAATTCATTGTTTATCTTTATACTAAAGCAAAAAAATAAAAAAATAGTTGATATTTTGTGACTTTGATACATACTTTATTACATGCTGCTATAAAATGAAGTACATCAGTGTTAAAGAGTGAAATATATCTAAACACAGAACACAAGCAGATCATTTTATGCCGTCTGAAGTTATCTGTGCTCACGAGTCAGTCCATAGCCAGGACCTCCGGATAGCACAACCTGTGCTTTCTAAAATGTGATCCTTCACTTCTTTGTGATGTCCTTCTACCAAATCTCCCCACGGGTCGTATTCCTCTGTCTTTATACCACATGGCATCAATGTTTGGATCTACGGGGATAAACGGTATTAGGAAAAAAACAAGCATCCAATGTGGTACACTAATGATATTGAAAAGGCATGCAAAATGTAAAAATGTCAAATCAATAAAATCTAACCTCTCATCTCCAGTGAATGTAATGGGAATCCATCATGGGGTTTTGGCTGGGTGAAACATGCTAGCAGCATAAGAAAACAGAGAATAGTGCACAGCTTTACCATGACTTAGTGAATGCCACCGGACAGAGAGAAAAGTCACCTGAAATAAAAATCACAAGAAACGTAAAGAAAGTCTTTAAATAATGCTTCAAGACCAACAAATTATGTCAAAAAATTTGTATTGTGAGCACCAAATGAATATTTCATGAATCATCTTTACATTTAGTCATTTTATTCTTGTTCTGTATTTGAGGCTACTAAAATCTATATAATGTTTCACATTTTTTCTTAATATTCTTAACCAAATAATTGAATAATCCAGTAAACCATTGCATTTTAGAAATAAGAGTTTATGGATACTTACAAAAAAATCCTTTAATGCAGAAAATGCATAAATGTCTTCAAGATCACAGTGTTTCCCAATGATGTATTTTCTCAAAATCTTGACGTATCTGTCATTATATGAACTTCTGAGCAGCTTTCTTTAGTCGTTCTCAGAGCTTGAAGACATTTGCTCTGGATAGACGGATCCAGCAATTTATACTCAGTATGTGGGAGGGTGAGGGCTTACATTTCCTCACACAAAACATCACAATGAAATATGCAAAAACAGTGATCAATTGGACACGGAGAAGATGAAAGATTTGAATATGTTTGAATTTGCCAATACATTAGTGCAGAATTATGTGTTCATTAATAAATCACTGATATGGAAGACAATGGAATGGAAAAGACATTTGCGTAGTTAAATTATTTAATGTGTAGAAATCATGTTTATAATATTGTTTCAAAATAGCATTGAAATTATATATATATATATATATATATATATATATATATATATATATATATATATATATATATATATATATACACACACACACACGTTATTTAAAATACATTTTTTTCAAGAATTGTGAAGGAAACTACATAGAAATCTGACAGTATAAATGCAAATACTTTATCAAAACAACAATGTAAATAACAGTAATGTAGTAACAATATATATTATGTGCACAAATTACATTTTGTATCATAAAAAGCACATGCAAAAGGTGAGCTTCATTACACAATCTGACATCCATCTACTGAAAAATTAAAGCAAATATTAATGTTATAATATTAAGCTGGATGTCCAACACAGAACAAAAAAGCACTTGCAGCTGACAATGAACGTATTAAATATGCTTTATGTGAATCTGTCATTGTTTTGAAATGGTTTTGTCATTGTTTCACATAGTGACCAGCTTCCGTAATGATCTTGCTCCGTTGCTGCCTCCTTCAGAGAAAGCAAAAAAGAGCATTATCAATGCATACAGAAGAACACAGAATAATTTTTTATAATAAATCTTTTGATCACTTTCTGAGAAGTCAACCTGTTGAGCAACTCTCAACATTACAGCTCCTTTTATAACTGATTTTTCAAATGCTCTTTCATGACAACAGATGGTCAATTAGATTTAGAGGCTGAGCATGAGACCTGATTGCTATCATGTGTTAAAATCACAGTGTTTGGTTCAGAATCTATTATAAGGAATCTTAACTATTGTTATACTATCTTAGCTATGTTTAATCATGACTTGCATATTTTAGTAATTGTATCTGGGAACAATATTTCTAGTTTTAAAATCTAAATCAGCACAATGCTCATTTTGGGAAAGATTGTCTGTGTTGGGTTTGATATTTTGCTATGTAATTACAAACAAATTTATGTCTATATTTTTTAAATCCCCATGTAAAAGTTATGTAAATTAATTAGCAATAAACAATTCTGAATTTGGGGACAAAAACACTTTTCACTTAAATCAATGTACAATAGTCAAGATTTTAATTGGATTCAAACCTTTCATCAAAGTTGCCCTAAAGCTATTCAACAACACCCATTCTTGACTTGGGACAATTTTGAAAAACCTTTTTTGATCCAATACAAATGTTGACTCCTGTAGGCATTTACTAACTATTGACATTTGGGTGCAGGACAAACATGTTTCAGAATTTGAAGAATTTTTAAAAGCATTTTGCAATACAGAGATTCAGAAAAAAATGGTCAGTTCACACCCTTCAACTTAAATGATGCAGAGTAAATAAGTTGGGTCAAAGTCTCTTAATAAAATAAAATAAAATGGAATATAAAATCAAAAAGTAATAACCTAAACAGTTTTGTAACTAACTACAATTTTCAACATGTAATTTGTAATCAGTAACAGACTACAGTTTGTAAGTAATCTACCCAGCACTGATGACAGATTACATGTTATTGAAAATGCAGTGTAAAACTTTGCTCTTACTAATTGGAAATGCATGCAACATCCTCGATGGCTGAGGAGTCTAAATGAAAAAGGGAAGAACAGAAAAATATATTTAGCCTCTGTCTGAACTTGCTACAAACAGCTGCTATAAACATAACAGAATTTATGATTGACTGCCTCATGTTTGGTCAAAAATATAGTTTGTATGATTTTGTACATGCTCCTGTTCTGGAAAAATAGGAACGTACGAGTATTCGGATCTCTACATACCCGTCTGCGGGATGTCTCCACTGTCATCCCTGCTGCACTCAAAGCAGCGATTCGTTTCTGAATGTCTGTAACCTTCACATAAAGCAAACAGTAAGCATGAACAGACAGGCAGTTAACGTATAACGTTCAGTTCTTTTTGTATATGTTCACAGAGGAAGTCGCACAGTCTTGCAAACTAAATATACTTAATTTAATATCATGCATGAACACACACGCAGACATGTGCGCTAGTGTACATGTAAACTCAACCATCTGGAGTAGTTGCTTTTTTCTAGTTGGTTCTTTTGAGACTGTGAAACCATAATCTGGTTCAGCGTTGTCACCTGTGCATATCCTGTTCGCTTTGAAACAGTTGATGAAGTGCAGAACTTAATATCCAATGTTAAAAATGTGTTGTACATAAGGTAGTTTACTCAGTGATCAGTGGAATCTAGATCAAATCTGGCTGAAGTTTATCAGTCTGTTAAGCTCACAGACTGAATGTTAGACTAGTAGGTTTTCTGAAAGTCAGCTAAAGTAGTTCAAGTCACACATGCAACTTTTACATGCTGTTAAATACTGTTAAAATGTCTGTTAATTAACATATTAGTTTCCATATTTTGTGATTTACAATTTGAAATAATATAATCTATAAGCAATAATATATATTGAAAAAATGGCTGTAAAATAACAACATTTGATTGCAGTTTATTACAAGATTTTCTTACAACACCAACCCAAGCAATATACTGTATCACTTTTTACTGTATTTTCGCTTTTTAACTTTTCAAAGTTAAGATTTGTTGGAAGAAAGGTTAAGGTCCCATATTAATACAGAGTACAGATTTTGTTAATGTTAAAAGAAAGAATATGGACTAAAGTGACGTACCCCACTTTGAGTGCTCTGGACGCTGGCTGCTGCCATTGCAACTTTACCCTCCAGCTGTGACAGCTCACAGCTAGTTGTGTTACTAAACTCAAAGGAACTCACCCTCTTCTGCTTTTTTAATGATTTGTGTGCATTCGGCTTTGCTTTCTGGAGTATACAATTGAAAACATAGCAAATCGTTTAGGATGGCAAGGTGGTAAAATCACACAACATTAACATAAAGTATTGGTAAGGGAACATGAATAAAATGTCACTCTTTGTTTAATAGGTTTAAGTATTTATAGTGATATATATTAAATATGTACGCAGAGTACTCTCACCCATTCAGCCTCAGGAGGCCAGTCAAGTCGGACATCTCCAAGTCCAGCTGAAGCTCCTCTTATAGGTGAAACTTGGTAAACAGCACTTTTCTTTGGAGAGGCCATTGGTGATTTCATTGCATCCTCCTCATCAGATGAAAAGCCTTTGTCGCTTATTTTTTCAGTGAGTTCATCAAGCTTTTTCCTTAGCTCAAGCTCCTCTAAATCAGCTGGAGACAGATCCTCAGCTTTTTGCTCAACCTACAGGGAGTCAGGAGAGTCTCTGTGTGATATCTGAATAAACTGTGTCCTGTAGTTGAGTTAGGCATGGGCCGGTATAAGATTCTGATGGTATAAGCTTGGATAAAAATATCCCGTTTTCACGGTATCGCGGTATTGTGATTACTGCTCTAAAATATATCCTTTTTAAATGTTTGGGTAAAAAAACAACAATTTTTCCCCTTTGAAAACAATATATTTAATTTTTTTGAAAGATTTTAAATATTTTGGAACAGTATACATGTCAGGCTAAATAATGAAAACGAATCATCGAGTTTTGCTGTCTTCATTGGTTTCAAAAACACAGATTTCTTACAATTTAAAACAGCCTCTTTGGATATCTTTTCTGCTGGAGATACTGTTGTCCTAAAAAACAAACAAAAAAGTAAATAAAAAATCTTACACATACCTTAGGAACGGTATTACAAAATATTTTGGCGTTTTATAACCTCGACTTACTTCAAACCGCGGTATACCTTGAAAACGGTTATCATCCCATGCCAAGCCCAAGTTGAGTTAAAGGCCCATTAAACCAGAAAATGTATGGTTTTTACAGAAATATTAGGCAGCCAACTATTTAACTAACCTGTTCGACTGATCCTCCAATTACTGGCAAAGTCATTTTCTGCTCCAAACGGCTCAGAATAGATTCAATTGCTGACATACGCTTGTTGAGCTCAATAATCTAAAGCCATAGAGATACATAAACGTTTGTGTTGCATTTTGCCAAAAACACCTGAACTTTTTGAGAAAGAAAGCCGTGAAGCCCCATTATTAGAAGTATGACTGCACCTGTGGAGGAACTTCATCTGGTGAGGGCTCCCTATGTAGGGCAGGACTGTATATAACATTCATCTCTGATTCTTCTTCATCATCATCCTCCTCATCATCTGAGTCATCCAGGCTGTAAGAAAGTTCACGCTGGAGGTGATAGTTGGTGCTGCCAGCTGAAGAGAGGCTCATTTTGGAGAGGGAACATGATTTTGCCAATCTCTGGTTTAGGTGTGGTGTGCAGTCATCTACAAAGAGCAAACAAAACTCAAAAGTTGGTTACGCTTTATCTTGGCAGACATTCTGTTGACCTACAAGTAACTTTGCAACTGAAGGTCAACTACACTAACTGTCATTGGAGTATTATAAGACACATTATAGTGTTGGCTTCCAAGTGATGGGTTGCAGCTGGAATGGCAACCACTGCATAAAACATGTGCTGGATAAGTTGGAGGTTCATTCCCCTGTGGCAACCCCAGATTAATGAAGGGACTAAGCCGAAAAAAAATGAATGACTATAGGGTTGGCGTTGGTAGAATAAGTTGACATACACAGTTAATAATGGTTAACAGAATGTATAAAATAAAGGGCGTCTGTCAACGCAAAATTTTATTTTATTATGAAGTAAAAGGAAATTCTGAGTCTGTTCAACTAGTCTGGCATACATTTATTCTTTTCAGGATATTTTCTATTATATTTCTTCAAATGTTGGTAAAGGAAATAAATGCAGATAGCAGATCTTACCAAAATGAGAGGCTTTGTCCAGACTTTTTTGGCTGATGTGCAATATATCCTTCATCTCATTGCCTTTGCCATGAGTTCCATTTTCTAGTATCTGCTTAACAGTTGTTGACCAGTCATCTTCTGCTTGTGAGTCCTTAGTCTGGGTTATTTTCTCCTGGCTACCCGAATGCTTAAAAATATGATTAAATAACAGCCTTTAAAAAAATCTTTAAACCTTAATTAATACAATTATTGTTTTCACTCCATGCATTGTCAAAGTTTTTTCAAAGACTATTTAGTGTGAAGAAATTGAAATAAATATTGTTAGAGTTGTTAAGGTAATATTTAGTTCTGCCTAATTTTAAATACTTTGGATTCATTCCTTGCTGAACTTCTGAGGCTCAAACTAACCAAAGACAAACAAACCGAAATGCTGTCACTCTACCTTGGGCATGTCTAATTTTGTGATTATTTGTATCAGTGATGGAACAATCAAGATTTGAAGAGAAGTCTTATCACTGTTAACAGTCAGAGCATTCTCAGTGGGAGCTCTGTAGAGCATTTGGTTAGAACTCTGCCTGGATAATTCAAACATTTTTCACACTGCTTCTACCGCTGTATTTTTCTTTTTTAAAAAGATGCGAATCCAGATTGATGTTGATGTTGGCCGTAGGATATGTTCAAAAAAGTTTCTTTTTTCTGACAACAGATGTGTAAAAAAATACATACAAACCCGAAGTAAGGGAGGCCGAGAATAAGCACAGTTCTCAACACCAAGATTAAAATCTAGAGGATGAACAGGAAGCAGCCGCCTGCCTTTTCTCATCTTGAGGGAGAAACAAATAAACATTTTTAATTCTCTAAAATAACTAGTTTAAATAACAAGTTAAACTAGAAAATATTTTTCCCCTTTATACAGGACCTTTAGTGGAATGGAAAGTGTTCATGGGTGTTCATTACCGTTTTTTCTTAGTAACTTTGGTACATTTCTCAGATCAGAATTGAAATTTGCAAAACAATAAATGCATTTCTCAAAATAATGCATATGGCAAAACACCATGGATTATTGCCAAAAAAACCTGTCTCTTGCTCAAAATCCTTAGCTCATCTCTCAAATGCCATCTGTCTGTGCCATCAGAATGACAGGTCATTGTGTATGGATAAAACAGTCAAATTACTTAGTCATGCTGTCAACATATCAGTGTACTTTGGAGGGGTGTTCTGATGTAAACTATAGTTAATTTCTTTTCTTTTTTTGCCGTTTGTACCGTAATTTGTTTACATCATTAATTGTGATACTGAAAGGATGAAAGAGCACAGCATAGCACAAAGAAAGATCTAAACAAAAGTAGAATTGTGAACACAGGACAATCTCCTTTGGGATGCACCTTCATAAGAAAATGCAGAGATTCACCTGAGAGAAATTTACCAACTGTAGATAGATTTAGAATAAAAGTCTAATGGAAATGCACAGGAAAATGCATTATGTAAAAATATTATGACAATTTTAGCCATTTTTAGCAAAGACCTGCCATGAACAAATGATTAAATGTTGTAGTAGGGCGTGAGACTATTCAATAGTGATCGACAGGACATAAGCAATTGATAATGTAGTAAACATCAGAGAATTGCAGATAATCATTTGCATGGATGTACAAAATCATTTGCAACTTGTTCAAAGTGATGAGAAACTGCTTTTCTGATGTGCACAACTGACACAATGATGTGAAGATTGAACAAGTATTGAGAATTTCAATTCTGAAATGAGAGATGCACCAAAGCTGCTGAGAAAAATCAACCAGAACTTTTATTTTTCAAGAGTGAAGCCTCAGTCCTGTTTTTTCTTCATTTTCCTGTCTACTCTCAAAGGCCCATAAGCACAATGTATAGATTGAGTTTCAGATATATTTAGACAAATTGAGGATAGTCTTAAAACTGATATTTGAATATAAATGTATATATCTATTTAACGTTGGCTTGAAAACCACCCTCTAGTAGCAATATACAGTAAGTAGTTAAAATCAAATTAAAGGAAATTTCAGCCCATTACTGAAGAAAACGGGTTAAAAACTAAAATAACATCTGAGCACGAGGGGGCGATCTCGCACCATTTTTGAACGGAAAGAACAGCTAACAAGCCAGTAAAAGGTTCCTGTCTCTGAATTGCTTTAATCTATAACATCAGTTAGTGATGATTAAGCAATAATACGGTACCAGGCTGAGGTGGCGTCGGTCGATCCTCTCAGATTGCTCATCTTCCTGGCTATAGACAGAAGCAGCTGTGTGAAAGACAAGAATCATAAACATCAATTCCTTTGAACTCAATAAAGACTGTTCAATCACATGTTCTGTTTTTGGAGGTTTTAAAGATTTTCTCATATATATTCACTTTTTATAAAACTAAATCTCACAGCTCCAAATGTAGATGGATAAGCAGGGCCAAAAATGTAAAAATAATACGTATTCATGTACAGTGGCTGGCTAACAGCTGAGATTTATCTAAAATGTTGAAAATGATCAAATAATTCCTGGATGCATTATTTAGACTTAGAAATTATAATAATAATGTTCTTTCTGGGTGGCGCGGTGGGGCAGTGGGTAGCGCTGTCGCCTCACAGCAAGAAGGTCGCTGGTTCGAGCCTCGGCTGGATCAGTCGGCATTTCTATGTGGAGTTTGCATGTTCTCCCCGCGTTGGCGTGGGTTTCCTCTGGGTGCTCTGGTTTCCCCCACAAGTCTAAAGACATGCACTATAGATGAATTGGGTTAGCTAAATTGTCCGTAGTGTGTGTGTGTGTGTGTGTGTGTGTGTGTGTGTTTCCCAGTGATGGGTTGCAGCTGGAAGGGCATCTGCTGTGTAAAACATATGCTGAATGAGTTGGCTGTTCATTCCGCTGTGGTAACATCTGATTAATAAAGGGACTAAGCCGAAAAGAAAATGAATTAATGAATGTTCTTTCCTACATGATATTATTTTAAATATGTTTGTACTGACTATGTTTGAAATACAGTATATACACAGGGTAGGTGCAAAACTGAACTACTGTTTTTTATTAATTAATTTATTATTTATTATTATTATTATTTTATTTAACCAAGACAACAGAAAATATTAGTGTTTGTGCCTAGAAAAGGGTATTCAGTTTTTATCCTGGCTATTTAAGGTGTTTTTCTTCCACAGACATTTTGTTCCCTGCCTTATTAAATTAAAGATGACGTGAGAGCAGATTGCTGCTGTCTTGTTTGGACAGATGAAAGACATTCACTGATTACTTTAGATTCTTGCATGACATCAACATTAATATTGTCTATTATCACAAAGGAACGGGACTTTGTTTTACTCACTGTGAACTTCAGGCATGCTGTGCGTGTCATCGTCTCGAGGCTCTGTGTGATGGAGAAGAACAGCGGCAGATGAAAAATTCAACATAAAACGACAAGAAACAGATAACAAACTGTGATTGGCTACAGGAAGCTGTTGAAACTGTTGAAAGCAGCAGTTTTCTAGTGTTTTCCTTCAGTTCTCTGTGTTGCTCTACCAACGCAAAACATCAAAAGCTACTGGGGTTTTGCTGGGTCACTTTGTTGAGCACATTAGTGTTTTCCACACAATTCCCATTCATACAATTGTCATTCCCATGCTATTGTACACATTTATGTGAAAAATGCACTCAAACGCACATCTTGACATTTATTTGAAGAAGCAAAAAAATATTGACAACCCTATGACAACCCTGTACCAACATTTCTATTCAACAACAAGCTATGTTAGTATTTTCCACCCATCTGTACAGTGAACATTATAGAATACTAATATTAATATTTTTGTTCTGAATGTTGTTTATCTTTTTTTACTTAAATGTCAATGTTCTCTTGCTGACCTCTTTATTCAGGACTGATAGAGCTTGAAAATTGGATAAAAGAGGCACACTCAGGTCCAGGCAGAGAGAGAAAGAAGACATGTGACTGTTTAAGTAAGGAGTAAATCACATGGACGATTCAGCATGGCCAATTTTCTCTCTCTCTCTCCCTCTGGATTCCCCACTAAATCCTTCAAAGTTATGAGGGCCTCTCCTCTAAGCTCTGCCTTCAGTGTTCCTCTTGTAAGTCATCTGTCAGAAATTGTTTCAAATATTGGTTTGCATTGAACAGATGGCACTGTAAAAATGCCATTTCAATTCTCTTATTGCTAAAGGGTAGTTGGGTAGATGGTAGAAAGTTAACCCAGAATCAAACAAACAGTATGCAGTGTGATAACGTTACATATTTGAGAGTGAAAGATTTCCTTCAGCAGTTTTCCATCATCTTCAATTTGGTCACACAAGTTGTTCACTAGCAGAAAACTGCTGGGTTTGTGAGAAAGTTCTGTGTGAGATGTGCTTCTCAATTGTGACAATAAACAATAGACCTGTTTTTCTCAGCAACATTTTGCTGCAGTTTCACTGCAAAGTGACCACAGCTTAAGAGCAAGGTCTCACTGGATACTGTTTACAATGAGAGGATAAAGATGCAGTTCAGTCAATCTATTTTGTCTAATAATGTTTTTTCTTTGGAGTAATTACCTCTCTTTTGGCTTTTCATTTCTATTTTCTGTGGATTAACCTTTGTGTAAATCTTGGTTTAGGTTCACAACAATTTTAGGAATAAATGGACAGAAGTCTATGGAAATCTTTATATCTCTTCTCAGAATGGTCCTAGCTTCTTGAGACCAAAACCTAGCACACATGGGAGGCCGGGGATAGTTGTAACATGGGTCATTTGTAACACTTCCAATCTCCACAATCAGGGACTAGTTACAGATCAGCAGATTCACTTCACACATGCTCATATTTTCCACATATGAAAAAGCAGAGTCTTGTGGCTATCAAAGCAGCTGTTAGAGGGGGAAACTACATTTGAGCTAAGAAATGTTTTTTTAACTTCAATTACTTTATGGGTAGTAAGGCCTGATTTGTAGTTAAACGCATAAAAGTTATGTCATTTGTGTCTCTGTGTAGATATTTTAATGCATGTTGTTGGTGATAATGTTTTAGCTGTTAGCTGTAAGTAAAGTAAATTCATAGCTAGAAGGCTCTGAGTCAGTTGTAACAACAAAACTACTGGTTAGTAACAACATTATGTTACCACCAACCCCAAGCAGTTTTAAAACTGTATTTATATGATTTTATTTCATCATTCCTATAGCTCTTGAAAGAGAAAGACCTCAGTGCCAAACGATTTTGGATTTGACTTGTTCTCTGTAGCCTCATGAGGCCTGCAAACACAAATAGTGTTCAATTGTTGATGCACATTTTATTCAGCAATGCAACACACACACACACACACGCACGCACACGCACGCACGCACGTACGCACACACACACACACACACACACACACACACACACACACACACACACACACACACACACTCACCAATTATTCCCAGCAAAAACCCAGTGTTCAATAAAATACTTCCAAATCCATTTTTAAAATCACAATTCTTATTTTATGCTGGTACATCTCACCCCATGGTGTTACAGCTAACTATTGTAACATTTCACTAACTATTGTAACATTTCACATAGCAGACACTTGCTAATTTTTAACACCTCTAAGATCTCAAAGATATAGAGAGAAATGTGAAACAATGTTGCAACTATCACCGGCCTCCCCTAATGTTGCATGTTCTTGTTACTTAAACTTAAGTTTAATGTAATGCTCAAGATTGCTCACTGCTCCGGGTTCTACTTTGTCTATAAGGGGAATCTCAACAGGCTTTTGAAGTCTACCTCTGAGGTCAGTTTGAGAGCAGGCACGGTCACTGTTCACCCTCTTGAAAAGCGAATTCATCACCTTTGCACTCCCAAAACGCTTGAAGCGAGAGCGTACATTCTCATGGAACCATTCTAGAGTGCCAATCTTAAGCATTCTACAGGAAAGAAAGACAAAAACAAGAACTAAATTATTATTTAGTCAATCCAAAAAAAAAAAAAAAAAAAAAACATGAGATAGTGATTTCATATTAATTAATATGTCTTTTTAAGAGAACCAATGCATAGAGAACATCATCCCTTCAGTGGTCTTTAGAAGATTGAATGAATACACACAAATGATAATACTAATTAGTTACAGTGCTTCTGAAAGTATTCATAGCGCTTCACTTTTTCCACATTTTTGTATCTTACAATCTTATTCCAAAATGGAGTAAAATCATTGATTGATACACACAATAGCCCATAATGACAATGTGAAAAAAATTGTTGCAAATTCATAAAAAATAAAAATACCTGAAAAATCACATGTACATAAGTATTTACAGCCTTTGCAGTGAAGCTCTAAATTGAGCTCAGGTACATTCTGTTTCCACTGATCATTCTTGAGATGCATTAATTAGAGTTCACCTGTGGTAAATTCAGTTGATTGGACATGATTTGAAAAGGCATACACCTGTCTATATAAGGTCCCGGGGTTGACAGTGCATGTCAAAGCACAAACCAAGCATGAAGACAAAGGAATGTCTGTAGACCTCTGAGACAGGATTGTCTTGAGGCACAAGGCTGGGGAAGGTTACAGAAAAATTTCTGCTGCTCTGAAAATTCCAATGAGCACAGTAGCCTCCATCATCCGTAAGTGGAAGATGTTTGGAACCACCAGGACTCTTCCTAGAGCTGGTCGGCCATCTAACCTAAGTGATTGGGGAAGAAGCGCCTTAGTCAGGGAGGTGATCAATAACCCGATGATCACTCTGTCTGAGCTCCAGCGTTCTTCTGTGGAGAGATGAGAACCTTACAGAAGGACAACCATCTGTGCAGCAATCCACCAATCAGGCCTGTATGGTAGAGTGGCCAGACGGAAGACACTCCCCGCTTGGAATTTGCCAAAAGGTATCTGAAGGACTCTCGGGCCATAAGAAACGAAAAGCTCTGGTCTGATAAGACTAAAATTGAACTCTTTGGAGTGAATGCCAGGCATTTTGTTTGGAGAAAACCAGGCCCCGTTCATCACCAGGCTAATACCATCCCTACAGTGAAGCATTGTGGTGGCAGCATCATGCTGTGGGGATGTTTTTCAGCAGCAAGAACTGGAAGACTAGAGAAGGCTGTGAATACTTGTGTACATGTGATTTTTGAGGTTTTTTATTTTTAACAAATTTGCAACAATTAAAAAAAAATTGTCAATATGAGTATTGTGTAGAGATTTTTAAGGAAATAAATTAATTTAATCCATTTTGGAATATGACAATGTGGAAAAAATAAAAAAAATGTGGAAAAAGTGAAGCGCTATCCATACTTTCCAGATGCACTGTATGAATTGCTATGACTGTATGTTGGTCAATCAAATTATTGCCATTTCATGTGTTGTATGTCACTGGTTTGCTTTGTTTAAATTCAAGTTATTTGTTTACTTGGATAAACAGTTGTTTCCCCACACAACATATAGTAATTCACTTAAGCAACGACAGAAGTCAATGTGAACATTTATTATGGTAGTGCTGTAGTTGTGTGCACATATAACTGGTAAAGATTAATTGTTTACCAACAATAACGATCAAATATATTCACAGTTCCACAATGTTTCATTAGCAGTAGAGTGAAAAAGTGGAAATTCATTTTTAATTAAGTTTATGGTAGTAATTCGGCTGAATATGAATAATAAAAACAAAGTATTCAAAACATTTAAAAAATAAAACAGACTCATTCTTGAAACTTATTCAGTAAATATTAGGTGAATTGTAAAAGAAAAATAATATATTTTTACCAAAATAGTCCTTTTCTTTTTGGGGGAATAATTTGCACACAACTTTTAAAAAATATTGTTTTCTTGTTTTTCTTTATGGAGGAATACCCTGTCAGGTGCTCACCTGGCCATGCGGCATGGATCACACACCCAACCACGGTCTTTCTTGTTAAAACGACTGCAGGACTTGCAGACAAACAGTTTGCAGTCCAAACATTGGCGCTTGCTGTTGACCAGGAATTTGAAAGGCTGGAGACAGCGGATGCAGAGTGAATCACTGAGTTTAGGCTGATATTCCAGCAGCTCTCTCTTGTTGTCCTCTTTCATAATTTTGGTCTTGAGTTCCCTGTATTAATAATGAATATTAAACATTAAATCTATATTAAATGTAAATCCATATTTAGAACAATACAAACTGACAGTTTGATGCAAATAAACATCTGCAACACATAGATTCAGCAACACATTAAATATGCTTATTACATGCATATTGATAGAATATTGACTGTTCATTAATAATTACAAAGCGCATACATTCTTTATTCTGCATGACAGCATGCTAGATCCCTTCACCCTACTCCAACTCATTTTCTAGATTTGATTCAATCGGATTACATTTCTTTTGAACAGATATGCCCAGATTGCTTTAGACAGAATAAAAAAGAGAGGAAATGACTCCACATTCTGCCGGGACTTCCTCTCTATTCTTCCTATGAAAACCTCCATTCTTAATGTGCCAATTTCTCATGCTTTATGTTCAAATCCAATGGACTACTAGGACAATGACATCTCTGTAGCACAGCTGTGCAGGGTTAAAACCGGATATATAAGAAATTTCAGCTAAATCTGCTCTTCTCAAGAAGAATTCAGCCAAGAGCTTTCCTCCACATGTTGAATGGTCATATGCCTGTGGCTCTTTCAACTTTCATTTGGCAAAAGTTGAAAGCGCTTCAGTCCAAGTGTGAGTCAAATCGCTCATATGTCAGCATAATCAATTTGAAAAGCACACATGAAGAAAAAAATGTAAATGCTGTTTTTATCTTTTAAAACATATCTCACATTTTCACCAAGATACTTAAGTGTGCTCTGTTTTGAACATGCACATTTGATCAGGCCACAATTCTTTTCCAAGAAATGACAACAACAGCAAACTCTTTCTTTTGTGGTTCATCTTACATTAACTCTTGCTTTTTTTCACTCAAACATTCTACGAAATTCTGTATTCAATGCTGCAATGTCATTATATTGCGAATTTAACATTGCAATAAACATCATATTTACATTATTTGTTTTTATTATCACCATAAGTTATGTCTACTTTTTAATAAAGCCTCCATGGGACTATTTTGTACTAGCCTTTCCTTTCCGACTGTGAGAGAATTGAGAGAAAAATGTCAGTCATGTGATGTTATTCAATATTCCGAGACAAATCCTATTACCTCTTTCAAAATGACTGGAATTCAGACATACATGGGCTCAGCCTTTTGGCAAAGTCTCCGAGGAGTCAAGTGTTTTCTTTTTTTAACAAGCAACTAAAAGTAGCATCATCACAAAAATTTGAGCATCAGGCCTGCCATAGGAAATGCTTTTTACAAGCTATTTTATTCAAAACTGCCTACAAAGATATTACTTAAGACATTCAGTTGGTGTGAAAATGAAAAATGCACCAACTACACATTTGCTAACCTTCTTTAAAAAGGTACAATTTTACTTTCCATGTCTTATATATTTAATTTTATTTTATTTATTTCTGCCACTTTGGCTGCAGTCAGTTTGATGACTTTTATTTTGTAGAGGTAGGGGATCATTTTTATTTTTGCTTTTTTTGTTCAAACTAATATTCTTCAGGCTTATTTATTGATCACAGTTCATTATAAATAATTATATGATATTGGGCTCATTTTGTATTTGTCTTGCAAGAGTTATGGTAGTTACATCTTAAGCTATCACTCAGTCAGTAGACAAGAGAGGCCAAAGTCTAACAGTAATATGTTCCACAATATATGAAACAGTCTTCAACACAAACATAATTACACTTCCTTGGGATGAGTTCTACACCAACATACATGTCCTTTGGTGGTAATTTGGTTATTTAAAAAGTAAATCAAGGTAACCAGTTTAAAGAATTCCTCATAAAACATTCTCTACTGAAAAACTTTGTGCTGCACTCAAAAAAGATTTTAGATTTATTTCAGATGAGTTCACATTAGGCTAAATGCCGTGGAACGGTTCCTGAGATCCAGCTTTTCAAAAAGCATAAATTAATGACAGACATTCCACATATTCCAGTCAAATGATAAATCCCAGATGAACAGACTACAGAAAACCTTTAGTAAGCAAAAAAACAAAAACAGCAAACCACTTGAGTTTTTACCAGATCCACATTATGAGTAACATTAATGATGGGATAGACAGAACTATCACGAATTACATGAACTATAAATGAAAAACTGAAATATTTTATGTCAAAAATATAGTACAGCTTGCATATTACAATTATTTATGGATTGTCTTTTTTGGAGGGAAATTTTAAAGAACATTTTAAAGTCACCAGTTACATACAAATGCAATTGTTCCAGAAGGCTCACCCTAGTCTGTCCTCCTCTTTCTTTCGCAGGTGGAAATCTCTTTGGATCACCTGCCAGACGTGCTTGGCTTCATCGTCTGTTAGCCGAGAGAGATCCAGATTCTTTCCTGAACTGCTGCTGGGCATCATCTTGAATCTCATCCAGTGGAGTGAGAAAGCATCTGAAACTAATCAAAATGCCACATTGTCACCAGCATGTAGAAGGATTCCCAGAGATAGAAGAAAATAATGTTTTTGCCTCATTCATTGCATGATGTCAACATGCAGCTTTTTACTCCCCCATAGACTGAATGGTTTATTTAAGCACATTTCTTTAGGAGTGAATTGCCACTTTAAAGTTTTTTTACACACACACATAGCCATTCAACATTTAATACTTTTTTGGTTAAAGATATTTATTTTACAATAAATGTTAAATGAGACCAGTGTTACATTTGCCGTCTTAATTTCCACCTTCGAGTCCACTTATGTTAATCTAAATAAAAGACTTTTTAAATTACTTAATGTATTTATTTGTCTATTTTTTGAAAATTTTCTTTTATCCTTTGCTTGTTTACAGATGAAGGGATTTAGTTTTTATTTGTACTAAAGGAAAGCAACATCAGTTTGTTCAATGATATAAATAAATCAGCCAATTAGAATCAGTAATTTAATTTGGCTCTGAATAGAGAGCCGTGTGACTGACAATTCTTTTTAAGCTCTGACTAAAACATACAACATACAAAAAATGCTTTTGTCTTCTTTTCATAATAATAAATGAGAAAGACTTAATTATATAGTTTTTGCTTAAAGATACATGTTTCCTTTTCAACTGCAACAGGATAAATAATCAGCGGTTCACTAACTAGTTGAACTATTTTCAACTTTCCTGTTTATTAATTGTATTAACAAGAGAATAAGAAGTCGTCTAACCTAGTTTGTTATTCTGCTGAAGGAAAAGTTATGGGCTATAGATATTTTACATATAAAGCAAAATTCCCAAACTGTGGAAAAGTTAAACTGCTATTTATATCATTGCAAAATTAAATCGCAAAGATCTCTTCCCTTACATGTACAAGTCAAAATAAATAAATGAAAGAGAATTCAGTGGTTAAATTTGCAACATTGTACAAACTAAAATTTGAGAATTTATAACTGAGACGTATTTTCCATTCCACACAACATCAGATGTACAAGCTCTTATATCCTATTGCTGGCCCTAAAGGCCTCTATGTAATAGGAAACTTATGAATTGTTAAGCAGTAAGATGTAATATTGCAATCAAAGGCATGTTACAGTACCAATTTCAACTGATGCAAAGATAATGTTTCAAATACAGTTGCAAAACATTATACAAATTACAAAATCATTTTAATCATCATGCACGTTATAAACAGACACAGAATCTCAATATAGATTTTGCCATTATGCAGCCTATAAAGTGTATTATAAAAGATTTACCTGGAGTTGATGTTGCAGCTTGTAGTAGTCCGGTTGAATTTCAGCTGACCATTTCGGGCAGAAAACCAAGCTGCTGTGTTTATCACATGTCCAATTAACCATGTGGTTGGGAAGGGCAAGCGAAGTATTTAAACCCCACCTTAGAGGTCTTTCTGAAACATCTGATTTAATCTTGTAAATTAGCTGCAGCCAAACTGAACACTGCAGATGCAGCTTAAATCAGTAGCTATTAAACTTATAGTATGTACATTTCAAGTATCTATTGTAAGTATTGTATTCTTTACCTCTGTGGAGAAAGTACAGTAATTAATTCCCTTACTCACTCATGTTTATTTACAGTTAGGGTTAAATAGATAATTTGTATAATGCATTTGCTTATTCTAATTTTGGGGGCAAGTTTAAAGGGTTTTATTTATTGGCATGTAACTAGATTTTGATAAAGCAAAAATTATCATTCATTTGAGATTTTTGACAGATCTCTGAAAATATATCTGATAGCTGATCTGTGACAGCATGCATGCTCAATTTACATTCTACACAGCTTGTTAGCTGAAAAGATTTGCAACAGACCTTACAATTATTCATCTCAGTGGTAGATCAAATTCTATGGTTCATTCGTTGTAATTAATTTTCTCTGGAATAAGTGTCTGCACTGTTGCTGAGTGTGAAAAGTGATTCCTTTTGCCTGAGCGTGGAAGGAAAAACACATGACTTTTTTTTTCAACTGGAAAAAAATTATTCATTCTAGACTGGTGACTCTGATTAAACTGGCCCAAGTTAGATTCTTTTGCAATGCATGTAAAATGTTTCCCATTTGCATTTTCTTTAAACAAGGTGCCTATTCATGATGAAGGGAAAATGACAAAGCTTAAGCTACAACATTTGGAAAGCTACTCAATATATATTTGTTTCTAAGATAAACCTTTGTTTTGTAAATAAAAACAAGCTTATGAATAAGTTAAAATAGTTTGATTTTTGCCAAGTTTGTTCGCATGTTAATAAGAAACCCAATATAACTATTATTTTTAACAAAATGAAACCTAAAATGAATTGTAAGAATGGAAGAGTTGCAAGAGTTAGCAGAAACAGCTCCCTCTGCCGTAAAAGGCAAGAAATATCATTCTAATAGGCTTTAAAATGTCCTGGGTTGGTCCTTGTTTGGGAGATACTGCACTGCATTTTTCGTTTTCGATCTGCCGCCAGAATATGTTTAAAACACACCCCTTGATTTTGCTGTTCGGAACAGATGATCATTTTACAAGTAACGGTTCTTCAAAAACATATGGAAAAAATACTGAAAACTCTATACATATAATTTAAATGCAGTGTCGTGCAGTAGTGTTCATGTCAAATTTTGAGAATGGTTACAAGTTTATAAGTAAAGCTATTTAATGATTACCTTGCAATTCCAGCGAACATGTTCTCAAAGTATAACACAAGCTCATATGCCTCAGTAAGGAATGTTGCTGTTTCCTTGTTTCCTTGTGTTTTGTCTAAAACTGATAGGCGTCTCTTTCATGTCTTTGCCAAGTAAACCAAGAACATAATCTTTCCTGCTTTAACATCAAAGAGGAAAAATAAATTAATGCTATGCTTAAAGACAGGAAAAAGAAAAGGCTGCCAGTGATCTGATGTCATTTATATTAAAATAAAACTTAGAAGAGACCTTGGAGCTTAGCCACAGCTGACACCACAATAAATGTCAGAGTAATTAAACTGTATTTTAACAAACACAAGTCTGTGAGAGACAGACATGTAGCATTTTTAAGTGGTTAACCCTCAAGCTTCTCCTAGGACATTTTTGGGCAAAATCATTTTATTTACGTTTTTAAAATAGTTGCCTTAATCCGAGCAGTTCAAAACTACTTTTTCTGAGTTTGCCTGGACACACAACAATATTAAGAGGTTCAAAAAATCTGTAATTCTTTCCACCCACAGAAAATGAATGGTAAATACTAAAATTCAAAGCATTGTTTTAATTGTATTATTCAAATTAGTCAAAATTCTAACAGTGCACTGAAATGTTTGCATCAATACACATTACGCACCCTTTACGTAAGTTTGGAAGTGCTAATCAAGTAACTAATCAAGTAACAATTACAAACGGGATACATTTTTCTAGAAGAATCCATTATTATTTAACATAAAAACAGCTAGAGGAAAAGTCTAGCAAACATTTATGGTTATTTAATAGTTGAAATGCTCCAGAATGTTGCAGAGAGGATAAGTCACTTTCCAAAACCATTTAATTCAATGTAACACTGCTATTTATGTCCCACCGCTAATATTTATACCTTTTTTTCCCTTCCACATAGAGTTTGCAGTGTTTGAATTCAGATGTTTTATAATGCATAAAGCAAATTAATCAAAAATTGTAAAAAAATGTAGCATTTTCCATTGTTGGGTTGCTTTTGAAATATTTGATGGAACTGTAATTTAAAATGAAAATGCCATTGACAAAATATGTTTGCAGTTACTATTAACAATATCATAGTCAGATAGATTTAAAATAATCAAGATTAAGCCATGTAAATCTAGCAAATATTTTTGTTACTTTTGACCCACCTGTGTGTTACTTCCGGCCCTGCTAATGGAGTCAGAATTAATCTTTTAATTCAATTCATCTTTATTTCTTAAGCCCTTTTTCAATGTACATGGTGTCAAAGCAGCTTAAAGTTCTAGTAAATTGAAACTGTGCCAGTCCAGTTTTCAGAGTGGAAGTTCAGTTTAGTTTAGTTCAGTGTGGTTAAAATTTCACTGCGCAAAGTCCAAACACTGAAGAGCAGATTTATCGATGTGCAGCTCTACAAGTCCCAAACCAAGCAAGCCAGTGGTGACATTGGTGAGGAACAAACTTCACCAGTTGACGAAAGTTAAGGAAAAAACCTTGAAAGAAACCAGGCTCAGTTGGGCATGACCATTTCTCCTCTGGCCAAAGTTTCTGTGCAGAGCTGCAGTCTAGGCGATGGGGCTGGAGAACGCTGGTCATCCATCATGGAGAAGCTGCAGGTGTGTGTTGGTTCAGGCTAGCCAAAGGGATGAATGCAGAGACTCGTCTGTCAGTAACAGTAACAATGTGCAACAACTGTTTAAAGTGAAGTTATATTGGTGTTGTTCTACATGAATACAACATAACACCTGATTTTAATAGGCCACTCTTTAGCAAATATTTTTGCTGTTACAAGCAGTAAGTAGTAAAAGAAATATTAAAACATGAACATATTTTTACATTAACATCCAATTGAAAAAGTTGGGCAAAATAATCTTTTATTATATTTTAATAGGGTATATGCCGAAGCATGCTAATAGGACTTTTAAGTTGCCAGTAACCTGGGTTAATCGTTTCCAGTGAAGTGTATGCCAATGCAATTTCGGCATGTTTAAGGTTTGTTTTCTTTAAAAATCAGTGATCTCCACTGGTTAAGTGATATCTGATATATAGTGGGTCTCAGATTGTACAAGTAGCACTGCATTAAATTAAATTTTTTTATAATATGAGCATTTATTTTACCTCAATATATTCAATGAAACTTCTGCGCTAACCTGCTGAATCTGACAGTTGCGTGCGAGTAAACAGCCTTTTGTCTCGTTTTATGCTTGAGCAACTAAATGAAAGCCAAAGTCTGTTTAACTGATTGTATTTGAATTACATTACAACATCGATGCTGTAAAAGGAACTGTATAAAATAGGGAAAAACTCGCAATAACAGGTCACCGGAAGTTTATCAGTATGGGAAAAATACTGGCTCGGCATATACCCTATTGTTTCTTTTATCTGAGTGGTTCAAGACTTGTCTATTTTTTATGTTTGCCACTTGAGCAAGAAACAAACAAAAAAGACTTGATTCAACAAAGTTGTCCTCTTTAAATCAGCATTTTTGAAAAGCTGTACTTTTAGAGGTATATACAATAAAAAAAAATTAAAAACACAAAAATACATTGAGAAATTTTAGTTTTTTAAGACAGTGATATAACACCTGTTTTTTTAAATTTGCATTCACAAGGGTAGCAGGACAATGGGCTGCAGTACAACGGATGGTTGAGGGGTTTATATGGTAAACCAGTAAATTCTATTTCAGTAAAAATCATTTTCTAAGCTGCTTCAATATACAGATGTACAAGCATTCTTTTTGCTTGAGGCTCAGTCATTTAACCGTCAGGAACACACTTCACTGATGCACTGTAGCTTTTTCTTCACCAGTTTTTGCTCTTTACTCAGTTTACACAAAGCCTTTCCGTTTGAGCTGGATGTGAGTTGAGGGAAATGTTATGCCTAACGAGTATGATGCTTTCCAAACAAACATTATGCATGAGTCACTTTAATCATGGAAATTCTTGTTTTCAGCCTCAGTGCATATGTACATCATGGAAAACATGAGTATGATTTTCGAGCACACTGTCTTTTTCAAAGATACTTTTGAGAACTCGTGTTGTGAGGTATTTTCCAAAAGTTCCATCACACCTAGTTTCACTACCATGAATAATGTGTGCATTATGAAGCATTAGTCATTGTGGCATTGTAGTCATGGTTACTCGGTTCAGAATTTTAAAACAGCAGCTGTCAGTACAGGACATCCAGTTTCAATCGAGTTCTTGTTCAGATAGATTGGTGAGTCAATGAAGCAACAAGGGAGGGTAAAACTGTGGCTGCTTCTGGCAGCTAAAATGGGGCATTTGACACATGGGAAACAGTTTTGAGAGCCAAGGACTATTCTAGGCTGTTAAATAGTGGCCATGGAAGTAGAAATGTTTTCTACAAATAGGTGATTGTTTAAGCTCTGATTATTGTATGTGTTCTGATTTCTTTTTTGCTGCTTATCTCATTCTTTTTCTGCTTCCACTATGAATCTGGGCTGCCAAATATGGCCAGGTGGTCCCAAAGTCCTCCAGTACTCAGGTAAAAACACACACCTGAGGAAAACATATAACTTTGTCACAAATAAATGTACAAAAACTGTCGCTAGGGGGGTACCTTTTTAAAAAGTACTTGTTTGTGCCTGGAGAACTCAAAGGTAAATATTGGTACATAAAGCTTATTTAAAATATTTAGACCCAGTGATTATTTGCAGCTTTTTGTAGATTTTCTTTAGAGAAAAAATAATTTTGTAAGCATGTATAGCACTTTTAGTTCATAGTAAAATTGCTGTTAGTGATTTATTGTATTTTTAACAGATTTGCAGAAATACCATGGTCATGTGGTATTATGTTAAATAGCCAAAGCAAATCTGGACACAATAAGTGACCAAACCTTTGCTCTCATCAGTAACATATAATCCTGACTATATGCTTATTTTTATCCCCTAAAGCTTTGAATGGTCAGATTTGTTTGATGCAAGCTTTTTTGTATTTAGGCTGCAACACCACAGGAAGAATCCTAAAATGCTCGTCAAATGCAAAACAGATATAGCCCAACTGTCCAGAGAAAAGATTATGGTGAAAGGAAGACTTTAGAAATGTGTTGTGCACATGCTGTGCACAGCTGCCAGGCATCTCTGAAAATCCATTTCATCTGATTTAGAGTCTTCTCACAGAAATTAAGAGAGAGAGACTTTGGAAACTAACACAATCAGATGATCGGCTACCATCTGAACATTCAGTCTTGTAGACGCTTTGCTTATGGTTTTGGTTCAGAAGAAAAGTTTGGTGCTGCATTTATTTTAGATGCACGCTTTTGCACTTTTAAAAAGACCAGACTTCCCTACAAAGTTAAGTTCGTGTTTCTCCGACATGTGTCCAGCTGGAACTAATCTGCAATGTGTGAATCATCTTTATTGATGGCCTGTGCCCACCTGGCCATGTGTAAAACTATTGAAACAGCGGAAAGCCAGAGAAAGCTATTTTTGACTCTAAAAAGTCTAAAATGATTGTAATTCAAGTGTAGTTTGTAGCATAAAGTTAGTGAAACTGCATATTTACATAGAGAGTTTTGGGTTTTTGGAGACTACATGTGGCCTACCTTTGCAAAATTGCTTTGTTTAATTGTTAAAAACTGCATTTAATTGTTTAGCAATGATTGTACCTAATTACTTTTTATTTTTTCAATTCAATTCAACTCATCTTTATTTCTATAGCACTTTTACAATGTAGATTTTGTCAAAGCAGCTTAACATAGAAGATTAAAGTAGACTGAAACTGTGTGAGTCCAGTTTTCAGAGTTTAATTAACATACATTTACAAAATTTGTTAATGTAATATGTTATTATTAATAATATGGATATTATGGTTGTGACATTTGCAGTAAAACCTACACAAATAAAGTATAAGTAAACATTATAATAAAAGCATCTGTTTATATTTTCCAACTAGCCACAGAGTTATGGGATCAGAAAAATATCAACCTGTAATCATATTTAAATGAGGAAAATAATAATGTGTTATGGGTGTGACCAAAAAAGTTAGCCAGAAACATATTCACATATAAAGTATCTGTTATATTTATTCATTTGGGCTGGTAGCTTATTTCTGATGAAAGATTGAAATTTATTTTGTTGTGTTGGAAAGGAGTGGAGAAAGAATAATGCCAGACTGGGAAGTAAAAGGAAAACATTTGACTGTTGTGGTTTTGGCAAAATTGTTAAAACTTTACCAAAAGTATGTGCACACAAACATGTTCAATCAAATTCAAAGAATATAATGGCCTAGCAGTTAGAGCACATACAAGATGCTGTGTGTGCTCATGCAGGAGATTAAGTTTCATGCTTTGTTTTTCTGTTTTGCCACTTTTGTTTCTTTTTTAACATTATCATTTCAGTAGATGTAGTCTACTTCTCTTCTAGAAGAAAATGGACAGAAAAGTGCCCTACATAACTCATTATTTTGTGCATATGAGCAATATCACATGAGTATATAGCACATGTGTCTCTGTAATGCTGTTGCACTGTAGAAGCTCTGTCACAAAAACAAATTCCTAGTATGTGTGAACATACCTGGCAATAAAGCTCTTTCTGATTCTGATTCTGATAGCAGTGCGATATGGCTATATATCGGCACTGGTGGGAGGTGTGCGTTGGCTTGAGGCCGCAGGCCGAGTGCCTTAATTTCCCACCATTGATAATATGAGAAAATGAGAGAAAATGCTGTTTTTCTAACTTAAAGATTTATTATGTGGTCTCTGTCACCATCTTTTGGCGGTATGTCAACTGTCTTTGCTCTGCTCAATATGACAGGCTGATTGCCGCCGGCGCTCTGAATCTCCGAAATTATGAGTATTAAAAATAGGCACTATCCTTATAAATAAACTGTATAGTTGCAATTTAAACAAGTATTTCTCGCCTAAAAAACTCAAAAGTAGTATTTGTCAAACTGTAGTGAGTTTGATCTATTGTCACTCTATGTAGGTCAGGGGCATAGATTTAGCATGAATGGAGGGAATGCGTCCCCACCAATATCCACCTACTATTGAAATGTCCCCACCAATAATTTATTCACTTAAAAAAATCGTGCTGTCAATATTAACATGGACATGCAGAAAGGGTTAAATCTCATCTCTCCTCGAATCGCACCGCTCCCCAAACACATATGAACATTGTGATTGGCTGTGACCTTCCTGCTGTCGTGTGAGAGGCTGTTGCTGCATTCAGAAGTAACACACTGAAAAAAATTGGGTGAAAAAATGATTCCTTGGATTTACTCAATTTTTTTACGCTTTAACGCACAGTATAATATTATAAGAAACTTATAGTCTGTGAATATTATTCCATGAAAACTAACTGCAGAATAACCAGCTACATGTACAAGTATATGATCCCTGCCAGTTCTCCTAATATCTCAGAGTAGCATGTCCAATTTTGGTTAAAACAATTTGTCAGAAAAACTACAGCCTCCATATTTATTAATACTGATAAATGACTATCATTTGCACTGTAGCTAAACTAAATGGAAGTCTTTATTAAACTCTCTCTTTATTAGTTAATAAACATTCTTTTAACATGATATCACACTATCAGATCAGTAGCCAGCTTATTAAACGAGGTGATTATTTGTTTTCCTAAAAACTAAACTGCTGCTAAACTTTTTATGAATACAATGATTTTCCCTCACTTATCTTATTGTGCTACAAGCTGGTCCCACACGAACATTACAACATTAAAACCATTGTATGTTATATATAAACAAACTGTAAAAATTTTAGCTAAAAAGCCAAGGAGCTATCATCATTGTAACTGTATTGCACAACATAAATTACTAACATTCGACAGTTTCTTATTTTATGCTGATGTTTTTTAATGTATAAAATATTTAATGATCTTGCACCACCACCCCTTAAACAATGTGTGATTGTCGGCAAGGACAATATAAGACAGACTAGGTCATCGGTTAGAGGTGATTGTTTGGTTAAGCTTAGGAGAACTGCTTTTGGACAATCAGTTTTTTCAGTTAAAGCAGCAGAAAGATGGAATAAAATACCAGTGCATATCAGAGAGAGTACCACTTTTAATCAGTTTAAAATTGTTCTTAAAATTTGGCTTAAACAAAATCAGATATGCAGCCACTGATTTGATTTTATTGACAATGACGTATTGTATGTATTGTACTGTAAGTGTATATTGTATTATTTTTTACTGTTAAATTTGTTACAACTTCCTGCCCAGGGACTGCAGATGTAAATTAGCTTTATAGCTAACTCTGGCACAACATGTCATGTTGTACATTGTCCCTGTATAAATAAATAAATAAATAAATAAATAAATAAATAAATAAATAAATAAATAAAATAAACCTTTTTGCAGTTATTCGTTTGATTTTCTATTTAATGATGAGCTATAAATATTGCACTTTAGGGACATTTTAAGAACTATTTTTTGCTGGATTATCTTGTCGAATGGTTATCATAACCAGACTTTTTGATATGTAAAAAA
The DNA here is from genome assembly GCF_903798145.1 of Danio aesculapii. Taxonomy (NCBI): domain Eukaryota; kingdom Metazoa; phylum Chordata; class Actinopteri; order Cypriniformes; family Danionidae; genus Danio; species Danio aesculapii. The sequence goes on along the minus strand of NC_079443.1, from coordinate 25,253,107 downwards.
TATTTCCTACCATTTTGTCAAATTGCTTACCATACTATTTCACTATGTTAAGTGTTTATTTACAAATGTGCATTTAAACTGTAAGTTTTATATTAGTTTTATAAAAATAATAATATAAGTGGGCTGCGCGGTGGCGCAGCGGGTAGCACGTTTTGTCAGGTCGCTGGTTCGAGCCTCGTCTGGGTCAGTTGGCATTTCTGTGTGGAGTTTGCATGTTCTCCCTGTGCTGGTGTGGGTTTCCTCCGGGTGCTCTTGTTTTCCCCACAAGTCCAAAAACATGCAGTACAGGTGAATTGGGAAGGCTAAATTGTCCGTAGTGTATGTGTGTGAATGTGTAGTGTATGGTTGTTTCCCAGTGATGGGTTGCAGCTGGAAGGGCATCCGCTGCGTAAAACATATGCTGAATAAGTTGGTGGTTCATTCCACTGTGGCGACCCCTGATGAATAAAGGGACTAAGCCGAAAAGAAAATGAATAAATGAATTATTGAATGAATGAAAAATAATAAAAATGTACAATAAAGAAATATGAAAAGATACTTAATTTTAAAAGATAAATTTTTTATCATATATCATTACATTTTTTTAGAAATCTGTTAAAACTTGTTTCAAATTAAAACTGAAGCTTATAGGCAAATAACAAACTGGCCGGTACATTCAACTTTCCCCAGTCAGAATTATGCCATTTGAGTAATAAGAACATTTCAAACATAATAATAATAATAATAATAATAATAATAATAATAATAATAATAATAATGCAACTTTTGGTCTTTTTAACCACACAACCCCCCCTTGGCTACAGGCCTGATTATTTCATTTAACTTAATAAATTGTATGACGAGAGTATTAATTAATAATATATTTTAATAGCAGTTGTGGGGTTGTGGGGGCTGGGGGTTGTTTGATTCACCCGTCCCCACCAATGTCAAGGGCAAACCCACGCCCTTGATGTAGGTCATGTACATTTAATTTATTCATTTTCACATTGTCAGGTTAAAACTGCCCACAGCAGAGCTAAATTAAAGGCTCATGATAAATCTGTAGAGTTCTAACAAAATTCAAAGTACAGAGAGACTGGTTGATCCAACACTGAAATACAGTATTATTTAACCAAAAATTTAGTCATCTGGCCTAAATTTTATGAGTATTCTTGTACTTTTCAGTAATTGCATTGCTTTTTAACACATCAAAGTGTGATATTTGTCTGAGAATGATCAACTATCCACTTTTCCGCTTATCTCACTGAACTTGTGTTATACAGTTTTCACTTTTCCTGTGTATCACAAAATATTAAAGCATATTTATTCATCATGTAAATATGTTTTATGATTCTAGACTGGTAATATTGAACCTGATGCAACTGTAACTGGTTTACATTGAGTTTTATTTTCCCAAACATTTGGTTAACATTTGGTAATGCCTCCTGATTATAAGTAAATTTACAAGTATGTCAACCATAGGAAAGTATAACAACTAGTACAGTATCAGCAGACTGTTAAAATAGCAAATTGAAATACTTTTAGAGATACGTATAGTGTGTAGGATGTCTGTTCGGGAAAATAAACAAATAAATAAATTGTACAAGTACAAGGCAATGAAATGCAGTTTCGGGCTAACCAGCAGTGCAATAGCAGCAAGTGCAGGATATAGATATAAGTTATAAAGTGCAGTTATAGAAAAACTATGGTGATATTTACAGATGGATGTACTATGAACATTATATACAGGTTGTATTAGCTATGAACAGAGATTACCAATTAAAAAAAACTATTTTATTGTAAATAGTAATAATAAAACCATTACTCTGACTGCTAGATGAAGTTGTGAAGTTACTTCAGCGGGGTGTCTAAAGTGGGGCATCAATATAAAGTGTTATCATTATTGTTCAAAATTAGAAAAAAAAAATTAAATCCCAAAGTCCAATTTTCCAAAGTTACTTAGCTTGATACTACACAACTTTTTATATTCCACATAGACATGCAAGAAAACTCATATGGCATGTTTGTGATTATTCAATCCTCGCCAAGGATACAAGTTGAGATGGAGGAGTGTAAGATGAAAGAAAAAAAATTTGCTTTGGTTTGTTACATCACATACCAAATAAGGAACACACACCAAATACGGCATTGGGTCTGTTTCTCGTTTATGACTCTCTCACTCTCTTTTTCCTTCTCTTTATGCTTTTTCCTTCTCTCTGAAAAAAGAAGCAAGCAGAGGCGTGGAAAAATTTGGGTGGCTTTTCTCCAGGATTCTCTGAGTTGTGTGTTCTGTCCCGGGCAGGAGTGAGTGGCACTTCTTCTCTGGAGAGCACACAGACCAGAGTCACAGAAGAGCTAATCAGCATTGCCTCTGCCTGACACATCCAGAACAACTCACAGAAGGAAAATACCTGGAAGATAATGACCTAACAGTTGTCTTTTTGCAGACGATTGAATATCCCACAGAAAGAGCGGAATACGTCGCTCTGAATTCTATATTCCAGAGGTAATTATGTTTTTGTAAAAGTGCTAAAATTCAGTTTGCTGTTGTGTGGTGTATGCTTTTGGTTTTGTATTGCTTATCCAATGCACATAATGTGTAGGAGGTTTTACTTCTTAATTATAGTTTAAATGCTTAGAATTAGTACTGTAAATTCCAGTGCTTTGGGAAAAAGGGAAATTTCTTGCACCGCAGGAAGAGGCAAAGCAGAAGAGTGCAAGCGTGCTCTGATAATAGAAAACATGAGGAGGGGCTATGTGCTGTAAAAATGAGTTAAGACTGAGAAATTCGGTAGAAATGTTTCTGAGACTGCTGTTACAGCAAGTGATGGTGATTTGGCTGCACATAATCTTCTTTGGTTACCTTGTCCTTTTTATGTGAAGAATGCATACTTTTTAGAAGCGTATTTTGCTGAATTGTCCTTATAAAAGGCTGGTTGAGTTGTGTTGTTTTTGGTTTGATCAAGATAACACTGATTATAACCTTGTTTAAACAGAAGCAAGAGGCAGAACAAGTCAGGAAGCACATTTCACTGTGGGTACTTTTCAAAACCACCTTCTGTCCAGCACTGTATAAAGACAGAGTGATGTGAGAAACTTTTTCCACTGTCTCTGCCAGATGGACAAAGAATGTTGGGAGAGTTAAAGCTGAGGCATTAAACTTAAGCCAAGCAGAACCAGATGTGGACCCTTCAAAATACTAGAAAACATAGATCCATTGCATTTCCAATTAACATGTGCATGCCTATACAGTAGGCATAGTGTTCAAGCAGAATTATCACCTCAAACACACAGAATCATTCAGTACTAGTATACACATGGTATGGGGAGGTATACTCTGTGTAACTTTGATTGTATTTCTCTAGTAACAAGCTAAAGGTACAGTTTTTGCACAGTTTTTCCTTCCTCCGATGTTCTCTGCTATGTAAGATTTGAGAGAAGACTTATAAGGAGTAGCAGTTTTTTACACTTCAACCACTAGGGGACAATGTGGAGATGCTGTGATATGCGTTTGGCATTTTTTTCAATCTGTGTTCAAGAAGACAGAAATTGGTTTTGATTCAAACATATGTTTCTCATCTCATTACTGTTCCTTGGTCATTGAAACCTTAAAAACCATTAATGAATGAGGCAGCAAAATGTTGCTGGCAAGTCAAACCATAGAAAGAGATTTCAATGATTTGAAAGTTGTCTGACAAATATTGTTGCAGAGTGAAGTGACTTTTTTTTATGATTCTAAACTGTAGTTAATGTTTTTTTCATTATTTCTTCATGCATTATCTGCATGACAGTAATTTTCAGCAATATCCTGCAATTGCAAATTTGAAATAACTAGAGCAATTCAATGTGAAGTTGACAGATTTTTAAATTTTTATAATTCGCGTGGCTATCCAGCTGTGCTGGCATTAAATAAATACATTTTCCCTCCTTTTCTCCAACAAATTAACTCCAAGAAGAAAAAAACATGCTGTATTTAAAGAGTAGCTTGCATGATAAGTGTAATTAACATCTGAATTGAAACTTATTCTTTGCTTTCTAAATAGGATATTTAAATATTTAACATATCTGGACTGTTTAACTTAGCCAAGCCAAGATTACATTTTTTTTCTCCGATTATTTTTTTCATAGGATTCACCTTACTTTAGCATTTACATCACAATTGTTTTAATTAATATTAAGAATTATTAAAATGCATATTGTCTCATAATTATAGCTTTAAATGTGGCAGAAAACAATAAATTCCACTTAAAATTATTAGTGGATTGCAATTAATAGGTAAGTGTTTTGAGAGAAAAATATAATAATTTTATAAACTTCTGATAATGTGTCTTAAAAATGTATATAAATATTATCATTTAGAGGACTTTTCTGTTATTTCACAGAAAATGGCACAAAGTCTATATAAACATTTTCCTCTCTTTTGAATTGTAGCCTATCGAGGAAATTAGGGCTTGGTTCTCCAGCAATTTTCTCAAGTTAAATACTTACTAAACGTATTTAATTCTTACTAAGTACAATTTCACAAAATCCACCAATTTTTCTCTTACCATTGGCAATTCCACAGTCTCTATCATTGTTTAAGGTTAAATGATTAGTTCACACAAAGAATAAAATTAGACCATCAATTAACTAATTTGCTGAGAAACTCAAGAATCCAAATTTAGTTATTTTATGGCTCCAGGGGATGAATAAGCAAAGTTTTCTGTAGCAAATCAATGCACTTTTGTTAAAATAGTTTTCACATTTAACACCACCACTTGGACAGAAGTATGCATTGTGCATGTGCCATTTAATTGAACACAAAAGTGCCATGAAGAAAAATAAACAAAATGCTAGTCTCAAACAAGCAAGCAAACAAACAAACAAACAAACAAACAAACAAAAAACAGCTCCTCTAAAGGTCTCTTCATGACTTAAATCTTTGCCCTCCATTTTTAAAAAACAAATCATTGTTTTTTTATATTTTGTTTACATTGTTTATTTATTTTTTTTACTTCTAATTCGTGACACTAAGCTTAAGTCATATGTCATCCACCAGAATGGACTCATACTCATACTTATATAGACCAGTTGATCTATTTTCTGAAATTGATAGAAATTATCATTTTTGTCTTTCAAATTCATCAGTAGTTAGCAGAAGTTTAAAAATAAAATGCAGAATTACCATTTTACATTTTTGTAACAGACCATAGGGTGAGGGTGACCCACAATGACCACAGGGTGAGCGCCACCTGCTGGCCTCACTAACACCTCTTCCGACAGCAACCTAGCCCTGGTTAGCTTCAGTGGGCAGCCATGTGAGAGCTGCAGATAACTAGCTGCTACTTAAAAGCACATACATTGTAATGGAAAATTCAGTGAACCAACAGTATAAAATGATCTGTTATTTTTTCTAGAGCACTGTGTAATAGTGGCCTTTTTGTGTATTAGCATATTGGTACTTGGCCACAAACCATAAAACTAGTTCACTTGTACCATGACTTAAGGCTTTGTACAAGTAGTATAGACTTAAGGTAGACTTAAGGTCTAGCAGCTGAGATTGATGTGATTTTAAGCATGTCATTTCCCTGTAGTCCTCCAGTTTAATAGTTATGAAGACATACTGTGACCTTTCAGAGTGTGAATTTGAGCTCAGCATGGAAAGGACATTCTGTGTTCTGGCATCCATCTGTCCACATGTTATTGCATATTTGTTTGTGTTCATTTTTTCACTTATGGACTGCTCAGTGGCTTTTATTGGCAAGTGAGGACAGCTGATGTGGGAAGAAATCTTTTTAAAAATCCTGAAATCTGACAGCTGTGTGGATTTGGCTCATAAAGTGGAAACAGGTCACATAAATGTACTGTTCTGCCAAATCCTTTTCTCTCCTCCTAAAAGTAAGCGCAAACAGTCCTAAGGTATTTTAGAGAATGTTTATGTCATATTTTATGGGATAAGATGAGAACACAAACAACCCAATAAGTGACTATATTTAGAATATTGATCGTTTGATACCTATAATTTGATAGCAAAACATTATCAATCTTTGCAAAGTAATGACAGAGTTGTAGAAGATCTTGTGAAACAGTCAATCTGCCTCTTTAGGACACTGCGTGAGAGTAAAAAAGATCCTGAAGTTTATATGCTTTTTTTTTTGTTCCATAAAAACAGTTTTGTTGTTTCCCCCTCTAGCTGTCTATTCTGACGCTTTTGTGGACTATGAGGAAGAGCCAGTTATTACTGTATGCCCTCTGGGGTGTAATGGCTTTTGGCCTATTCCCAAAACTTGAAGCTCAAGATGGTAAGTTTATTTAATTTACATTTTTTTTTGGTCTTAAAATGTGTACTTGAACATTTAACCTCCTGTTTAGGTGAAGCATAATTATTTTACTGTGCCACAGACAGTGCACAAGTTGATTGAGCAGAGTGCTTAAAATTACTCTCATTTTTGTCTTTGCTCTATTGGTAAACATTCTGTTTTATTACCCTGTTTGTTAACACTTTATAATAACTACACACTGTAAATCATTAATAAGCATTAGCAAATAAGTAACTCATTATTTGTTAAGAATTAATTCTACATTAATAGACGTTAGTAAGCAGTTCATAAATACAGCTACAAATAGCCATTAGGTTTTTAATAGTCATTTATAAGGGATTTATAAAGCATAAATAGTCCTCACTTTAGATTAGGTCACACAGCTGGATGAAATTGGGTTAATAAAGTATTTATTAACATACAAATGGCTATTAGTTAATGCCTGCATAATAAGATATCCAAATTTTTTAAGTTGAATGGTTTATTATTCATTAACTTATGCATTCTGAATGATCTTAAGAAACCACCATCTACTCTTAAATAACTACTTTGTAAATAATGTTTAAATATATATATAAATAAATAAATAAATATTTACTACTTTGCAAATAAAATACTTAATTTAGTAATGACAAATTAATTATTAACAAATTATGCACATTCTGCATGTGCTTGTCAAGAATACAGCATGTGTGGCTGTAGTTTTAAACTGCATACCAATGTCAATTAATGTAGAGCTAATGCTTACAAAATAATGAACTAACTATTTGCTAATGCTTAATAAATGATTCGTAGTGTGTAGTTATTATTAAGTTAACCACTATTTGTTCAACATATGATCATTATAGAACTCCTTCAATGCTGGTCACAAGTATAACAGTTTATTGAAGACAGTAAGAAGAAATATCTTTACCAAAATAGTATCTACAAAATAGAATAGAGTATATAGAGTTAATTAATACTCTACAGCATAGGTCTCAAACTCGATTCCTGGAGGGCCGCAGCTCTGACTATTAAGCAAGTGTGAGTTGGAGGTGGTTGGAGCTAAACTGTGCAGAGTTGAAGCCCTCCAGAAATTGAGTTGAAGACCATTGCGCTACAGGGAATTAAATAATACTAGACTATTTAAGAGTGTACTTTGTTTAGAACTGTTAAATTATCCAAAAGGATCCAACCGATAACTGGGTCTCAAAAGCTACTGTCATCATTGGGAACAAGCAGATCCAGTAAAAGCTGCCTATAGGTAATTTATGCAAAATGCCACCCCCAGCCCCCGTAAATAACCTGATTAACCGTTCCACAGACTTTTAACATGATATGTTTGTCACACAGACATATTTTCTGCATGTTGTGACTTGTCTCTTTTTGTAGTGCTTATATGTAGAGACATAAGATAATAATGATATTTATAACACAATTTCAGAAACATCAACATCCATCTTCTTCCTCTACTATTATTCATTTACTCATTTATCCATCCATTTTTCTACTAAATTCTCGAGAGTCCGGAAAAAACAATTCACTGATCCCTAAATTCTTTGACAAGGTGTCACCAGTTTGTTTCTGGGACTTTAGAGATCATCAGTAGCTGATGATGGCTAACCACCAGTACAGCTTATATCTTGGGAGCTTGATGTCTGATTCTAATGTGTTTGTGTGCTGACTGTCTTCACTGTGTAACCAGAGCAGTAAAGAAAATTTCTGCACTATGAAAACAGTGATGAACCTGAATGTTCTCATCTTTGAGTTTTTCACTTAACTAAAGGCTAAAGGGCATATTTAACAGTTTTTCAAAAATTAAAGACCTCGTATTTTTTAAATGAAAGAATGTATGCTTTTCATGTGCATTTACATTTTGCCGTTAAGCAATTTGTAATGTACCGCTGAATGTTCACAACCTTCCCTAATCCTAATATTACCTCAAAAGATTATCATATGACAAAACTAGATATAGTCTGGCTAAACCATTTGTTTCTATAGAAATGTTGTTATTACTTAGTGCAATTGTGTGAAGTCTTTAGAAGTCCAGGCAAATTTAATGAAGTAACAGCAAAAGTACTTTTTAAAGGTCCAAAGATGAGACAAAAGGGTCATGACTGGTGCTGTAATCACTGAATACTGTAACAAGAGTCTGCATGGTCTGTCTGAACACACGAAGATGGAAGGATTTCAGTTGATCATACACAGAAACTTCATACTATACATGCAGATACCCTAAACACACTGTACTGTAAAACCCCACAACATAATTCTAAACTATTTTAGAGCATGAAATTAAGAAAGCATCTTCCTTGGTTCAGCAGACATGCAGTATAATATGTTTGTGTTGTGTTTTTATGATGGATTGTAATTATCCATGATTATGTTTTATGCTTGCACCCTTCCCCTGTCTCCTTCTTTCTGTTTTTTAACCCACACTTTTGGCATTATATTTTGTTTGTCTCTCTGTCCTCTCTCCACTTCTTCAAAGCCCCTGGGACAGCTGACCTTGTACTCTTAATTGACGGATCAGAGAACGTTGGAGCTACCAACTTCCCCTTCATCAGTGGTTTGGCTGCCCAAGTGATTGAGGGGCTTGCTGTGGGCAGGGATGCAATTCGTGTAGCCCTTGTGCTTTATGGTGCTGACCCTGAGATTAAGTTCTATCTCAATAGCTATGAAAACAGACAGAGTGTCCTCAGTGCTATCCGGGGGCTTAAATACCCTGGTGGGGAGGCAAATCTGGGGGCTGCATTGCAAGAGGTGGCAGACAGTCTGTTGGGCGAAGACGCAGGAGGCAGGGCAGAGGAAGGGGTCCCCCAGGTACTGGTGGTGATCAGTGCTGGGGAGTCCGCTGATGATGTCAGTCAGAGCGAAAGGGCCCTAAAACAGGCCAGTGTGTACATCTTTGGTATTGCTGCTGGTGATTCTGCTTCTGCCCAACTGGAAGCTATTGCTACAGACAAAAGCTTTGTTCTGTCGGCTCCTGATGTCAGAACAGTCTCAAGCATTGGTGACCAGATACTGCCTTACATTAATGGGGTCGCCCAGCGCAACATTGTGGTTCAAACAGATTTCACAGAAGGTATGTAATTACTGTATGAGGGGATTCTATAGAGAAACTGAAGAAAAGGAAATCATTGCAGTGCTTTGTCACGGTCAGGACATGTTAACATATTATATTCTATTTAATATACAATATTTAGACTAAACTAAAATTAGTCAGCATTATAAGAGGAGAGGGACTACACTCAAAAACATGTCTTGTATTTTTAATTTCAGGATATAATTTAATTATGGTAATTGTAGTGGTATTTATATTCATGTTTTGCAACAAATAATCACTGAATGCTAATCCATATATATTATTTTCTAACATTATTTATCTATCTTCACTTAATAGCAAGTAAAGGAAAGGTGATTTTTATCACACTATATCTGTATATATATATATATATATATATATATATATATATATATATATATATATATATATATATATATATATATATATATATATATATATGAATATAAATGGGCTAACCATCAGTGTTGCCAGATTGGGTAGTTTTGAATTTATTTTTGCGGGTAAAAAATTACATAGGCGGGTAGTGAAAATTTGGGCGGTTTTGCAACGGCGTGCCCGCCAGCCCCAGTCTGCCCTCATACACCAGTTTTGATCCCCCAAAGAGATGCCATAGCCCCCGTTCTTCGCATACATACGCTTACAACAGTGTAGAAATGCTTGTGATCTCCCTTCCCGACACGACATCCCCCCAACCCATCTTGTAGGGCGGCGCTTTTTGGTTTTCAGTTTTTCGACAGCTTTTGGGCTGGAAACAGTCAGCAACATCTGGCAACACTGCTAACCATACAGTATGTCCTATTTTGGTTAGAATTTGCACAATGACTAATCAGTACTATTTTTTCTTCCTCCTTTTAGCTTTGGCTGTTGGGCAGAGAGATGTAATTTTTCTCATTGACAGTAGCTTGGGTAGCATCGGAATCAATGCAGTGCGTGAATTCATCAAAAGGTTTATTGACACCGTACCAATTGGCCCAGATCAGGTACAGATTGGAGTGGCCATGTTTTCCACCATCCCAAAGATGGAGATTGATCTAAACTCATTCAATTCAAAAGAGTCTCTGATCTCTGCCCTTGGGAAAATTAAACCCAAACCTTCGGCTGAACTCAACATTGGTGCAGCCCTGGATTTTGTGAGGACCAACATGTTCAGAGCTGAGAGGGGGAGTCGCATTCAAGATGGAGTGCCACAGCTTTTATTGCTCTTGACCAGTAAAAAATCCAAAGACAGTGTCCAACAGCCAGCTGAAGCCCTTCGACAAATGGGTGTTCTGACTTTGGCTGCAGGTTCCAAAGCTGCTCAGGAAGCAGAGCTCAAGGAAATAGCTTTTGACGACAGTGTGGTTTTCATGTATAGAGACTTCAGGTTGTTGTCACGCAACTTCAGAGAAATTATCTCCCCTCTCACTACATTGTCTGGTGTTGTTGTGACAGAGACTCCAACTGAAACAGGTAGGTCACAAGCACATTTATTTAAAAATAAACAAATTGTAGGATAATATATTGCTCATAAACTACTCTATAAAATTCTGTATATATAATAAAACTATTTAGTTATGCATGTTTGTATGTATTTATTTATTTTTATTTACTTACTGTTTTAGCCCATTGATTCTGACCTAAAGCACAAACTGAGATTATTTTGGTTATATCAAATCCTCTAGGACCAATTGTGGAGGTTACAACAGTCCACACACAAAAAGTTGTCCGAGACATTGTCTTCATGGTGGATGGATCTAACTATGTTGGAAATAACCTGCGTTTTGTGATGGACTTCATCAATGGTGTGGTCAACAAGCTAGACGTTCGACCTGATAGGGTGCGCATTGGACTAATGCAGTTTGCTGAGGGGCAGCGTACAGAATTTTATCTGAATTCTCACAACACCAAACAAAATGTGCTTTCTGCCATTGCACGGTTAAGTTTGATGGGAGGAAGTGCACTGAACACTGGTGCAGCCCTGAAATATGCTCTAGATAACCACTTCCAACCCTCATCTGGGTCTCGTAAAAGAGAAGGGGTCCAGCAGGTACTGGTGCTAATAACAGGAGGCCCATCTCAAGATGGTGTCAAAAGGATTGCAGACCAAGTGGCTATAGAAGGTGTTTTGACATTTGCTGTTGGAGCTGGCCAAGTGGAAGAGACTTTTCTGAGAACTATTGCTTTTATTGACTCTTTGGCGTATTACAGAAGAAATTTTGCTGACTTGTCGAGTGTTGTTAAAGAAATGATGACACCGCTCATCACTTTTGTTGGGGAGACTGATAACATACCAGGTGAGCTGAAGCACCTTCTTATGAAATACATTTCCAAAACTGCATTCAAAATCATAATTATTAATTTAAAAAGAACAGAATTATCCCTTCACCCTTATAATTAGTGTATTAGTGTACTTTTTAACGTGGTGATTATTATGAAACATCAGCAGCCTAAAAATATCTTTTTTTTCCTAATAGTGGTCACCACAAATAATGAACTAAGAACATTTAGTTGCTTATAGTTTCTAATATAGTTTCATGAAAGAAAAAAAAAAAATTTAGGAGAAACATCTAAGCATAATTTCTATAAGATTAGTTTTTTGCAGAACTGGAAAAAAAACACACAGAAGTTTTGTTACATTTTCAGTTAATAAATTTAGATGGGGGCAGCATGATGGCGCAGTGGGTAGCACAATCACCTCACAGCAAGTAGGTCGCTGGTTCGAGCCCTGGCTGGGTAAGTTGGCATTTCTGTGTGGAGTTTGCATGTTCTCCCCGTGTTGGCGTGGGTTTCCTCCAGATGCTCCGGTTTCCCCCACAAGTACAAAGACATACGCAATAGGTGAACTGAATAAGCTAAATTGACTGTAGTGTATGTGTGTGTGAATGCAAGAGTGTATGGGTGTTTCCCAGGACTGGGTTGTTATTGGAAGAGCATCCACTGCGTAAAAGGCTGTATAAGTTGGCGGTTCATTCCGCTGTGGCGACTCCTAATTAATAAAGGGACTAAGTTGAAAAGAAAATGAATGAATGAATAAATGAAATTTAGATGTATATATTGAGTATATGATAATACATTCATTCATTCATTAATTTTCTTTTCGGCTTTGTCCCTTTATTAATCTGGAGTCGTCACAGCGGAATGAACTGCTAAATCATCCAGCATATGTTTTTACGCAGCAGAAGCCCTTCCAGCTGCAACCCATCACAGGGAAACATCCATACATACTCATTCACACTCATACACTACTGACTATTTACCCTACCCAATTCACCTATACTACATGTCTTTGGACTTGTGGGGAAAAAGCAGAGCACCCGGAGGAACCCACGCAAACACAGGGAGAACATGCAAACTCCACACAGAAACACCAACTGATCCAGCCGAGGCTCAAACCAGCGACCTTCTTGCTGTGAGGCGACCCACTGCGCCACGGTGCAGCCATGATAATACACATAAAATAATAATAATATTGATAATAGTAATAATAATAATAATAATAATAATAATAATAATAATAATAATAAACTCTGCAATGGGAATTACCCAATGTCACAGTTATTGCTTACTTTTATTGCAGATGTTAACGAAAGGAAACAAATATACCAGTGAATTATTTATTTGTATCCTTTGGTAACAATAGATGGGAAAAACATGCTGTGAGGGCACTTCTCTGTCCTAGATGTTCAAAAGTTGGACTGTTTTTCATTCGTATTTTTAATTTAGATTTTTTTACAGAAATTCCAACCCGTGGTCCCTCTGGTGGAGAAAGGGATGTTGCATTCTTGATCGATGGCTCTGATGATGTCAGAGGTGACTTTCCCTATATCCGTGACTTCATTTCCAGAGTGATTGAGCCTCTTGACATAGGAATTAATAAAGTAAGAGTGTCTGTTGTCCAGCATAGTGATAGACCAAGCCATAACTTCTTCCTCGACACTTACGAAACCAAAGATGAGGTGCTGAGAGCTGTAAATGGGCTCACTCTGGTAGGTGGCAGAGGTCTGAATACTGGTGCTGCCTTGACTTTCATGAAAAACACAATCCTGTCACAAGCACATGGCGGTCGAGCTGGACAAAATGTTCCCCAATTTTTGATCGTTCTAACTGGTGGAAGATCAAGAGATAGTGTCAGAGAGCCTGCGGTTGCCCTGAAGGCTGAGGGAGTTGTACCTTTTGGTGTTGGAGTGAAAAATGCAGATCCTAAAGAGATTGAGGCCATCTCTCACAATCCATCATTTGCTTTCAATGTGAAGGAATTCAGCCAGCTCAACACTGTCCAGGAAAAGCTCAAGAACTATGTGAACTTTCAAGATCAAGACCTGACGCAATTTCTAGAGAGAGGTAAGAAAACTTGTGCTTTTTATTTTGCTGTGGTCTTCTTCATGCTACGCTCTTCTGTGTTTCTGAATACGGTTTCTCTTACTGCTGGTGCGCTGTTTTTGCTGATGCCGAAGAAGTAGCAAAAGAAATTGTGTTCCTTTTGGATGGATCCAGTTCTACTAAAAGGGCATTTAATGCAGTGTGATTTTCTTCAAAAAGTTGTTGAGAAAATTAAGGTTGAGGGGAATAAATACAGAAAATACGTGGTTCAGTACAGTGACAACTCAGTGGATGAGTATTATTGGAAAATTACTCAACAAAGAGAGAGGTTCTAAATGCCGTAAAGGTCATGTAACACAAAGGTGAACAAATATCTAGCACAGTTGCAGCCCTCCAGTTTGTGAGGCAGCAGGATTTCACTTCTTCATCTGGTAGATAACTTTTAAGAAATTCCTCAATTGCTAATATTGTTGACTAACAGACCATCTACAGTAGTTGTGAAATAATAGGAGCTTCCATTGCTCTTACACATCTTAAAATTGTGACAGTCAGCATTAGCGTGGAAAATGCAGATTTAAATTAGCTGAATACTGTATCATTCCAGTCTCAAATCATTGATTTGCTGAACTTCTTTTAGTAGAATCAGAAATAAATTGAACCTTAAAGCATACCCGCAAAAGATCTGGATAAATTAATAAAATGGAAGTTCTGAATTCAGACAGTAATACCTTACACTTAAAGCAAACGATAACAATTTTTTGGTTAAATTTTAGTTCCTTTTAAAGATTGTTAATATGGATAAGAGTGCCTGCTGAATTACCTATTTTAAATTTGTATTAAATCCTTTATAGAAACTGCTAATTATAGAATGATGTTGGTTAAAATTACGATTTTTTTTCTTTCTTCTTCAGTGTTTTTGCATGGCTTCCATGTCTTTAGTTGGCATCTTTTGCATACAAAGATGTTCATTCCGCTGGACTATTTTGAACTATTTTCATTTGGAAGAGCATTTTCTTATTCAATGCTCTTCACCTCCTGACCCACAAAATTGTTTTGAGGGGTCGATGTCACTGATGCTCCTTGATTTGCCTGCATATTGAAACAGCTGATGTTCTGTCAATTCTTTTGCAATTCAATTTATATATTGAATGAGTCAAATATATTCCAATATCCTTTATTTTTCTTTTCTTGGCCACTTGCCTTATACAGGAATTAACAAACGGGATATAGTTTTTCTCCTTGATGGCTCAGATGATTCAAGAAATAATCTTCTTGCCATCCGTGAGTTTATTCGGAGAATGGCTTTGGATCTTGACATTGACCAGGACATTGTTCGAGTTGCTGTAGTACAGTACAGTGAAGACTCTTTGATTCACTTCTTACTTAACACTTACAATAGTAAGAAAGCTGTACTTTATGCCATTAATGGCCTTACAGCAAAAGGTGGAAGAACCATAAACACTGGGGCAGCTCTACAGTATGTCAGGGACCATGTTTTTACTACTGCTTCTGGAAGTAGGCATTATCTAGGAGTCCCTCAGGTTTTGATTGTTATGACTGGTGGACGGTCCATTGATCAGGTGGCAGGTCCTGCTGAAGATCTCAAAAATGTTGGCGTGTTGTCCATTGCCATTGGAATAAAGAATGCTTTAGAGTCAGAGCTCCAGACCATAGCATTTTCACCTAGATTCATTTTTAATCTTCCAGTCTCTGGTGAACTTTTACATATTCAGCCGGACATCCTCTCCTTTATCAAATCCAAAATGGGGATTGAACCCCCTACTATTATTGGTAAGAATAACCACACTTGCATTTTTCTTTACATTCAAGCTTTTTCTTTTGACTTTCAGCATTCGATTGTTTGGAATTAAACTTCATTAAAATCTCATTCTTTCACTTAACTGCCTGTTTTAATAATGATGCCATTTATTGATTGATTCAACCTTTTTAACATCTCAGTTAACGAATGGCAGTTAATGGTCTTTGCACCTAAATATTCACTATTTATCTTTTGCTTTGTCAATCACTGAAATTTGTTGTTCCACTGGTTATCTTAACCATGGAAGATTCTTACTACTTGTGGAGATTTCTTTCAGTATAAGCTCTGGTCTGAGCCAATGATTTTTCAATCATTGTTGGCATTTCATCCTTGTTCTTCCTTATTTCTTAACTAGCTGGTTAATTACACTAGTAATTAATCAGAAACTCAAATATTGAATATTAGATGTTTCAAACATTTATTTTTTTTTAAAGTAAAAAACACACACATAGCAACATATATAGGGGCTCATGGATTGTAAATCTGTCTACATTCATTGTTCAGATTTGAATTTTTATTGTTTATGACAGAGGTGGGACGGTTCAGAAAACTTTAGGTTCAGTTTGATAACAAAGTTTTGTGGTCACAGTTTTCAGTATGATTCAGTAAACGATATCCCCTATTGCAACACATATATCATTTAAAAATATCATACATCAGCATTAAATACATAGCCTTATATCTTTTATACAATATTTGAAAAAATCAACATAGGCTCATTCTGAAAACATAGCCTTATATACATTTCTGGAGATTGCTAATTATGTAGTCTGAAGTACGTATGGCTGCATGGGCCATGTATTTTAATACAGTGTTAGAGTTTTAACAAAGTATTTTGTTGTCGATTTATGGTAATTATAGCATGTTAATTTTGGCTGCTGTCATTTTTTCCAATAAAGTCCAATATTATGTGCTTTCACTTTAGACTTTGGCTCACTGTTAAATATGGGTATGCTGACATTATGTTAAATGCATTCCACAGTTATGTTAAAGTAAAAGAACATGTTGAATAATAAAAAAAAAGCATTTGCATTTGTGGGCTGAGAGATAGATGAGCACAAATGCTAGTATTGAGTTTCTGCCATATCGTGTGCTGGAATTCCTAAACTGGTATAACCTGGAACATGTGAGTTACTGTAGCAGCATTAACTGCGAAAGAGAGGTTGTAAGCTCTGTATAAATCAAAAAAAGTTAATCCATGATGAGACGGAATAGGCTGAAGTGGGTAGTGACAATAGTAACACATCAACTAACTGCTTCAAGGGTCTGAAATGCATCTGTGCTGAGTGAGTGGCTAAGAAGGAGAGAGAGAGAGAGAGAGAGGGGGGGGGGGGGGGGGAGAGAGAGAGAGAGAAAGAGAGAGAGAGAGAGAGAGAGAGAGAGAGAGAGAGAGAGAGAGAGAGAGAGAGAGAGAGCACTGCAGTCAGCAGGTATCCATAGAGCGGGATCACAAATTCCAGTCAGATACTAAAACAAAACAAAAAACACATGAACCAAACAATACACTTGCTTACTGAACCATGATAAGAGAACCAACTGTTCTATATATATATATATATATATATATATATATATATATATATATATATATATATATATATATAAATATATATATATTTATGAACCGTCCCATCCCTAGTAAATACTATTGAAAAGTAACAGTGTGTTACATGTGCTATACCATATGTAGCTTGCTGGTGATGTCATTTTAATTAAGCCATTTAATTTTCACCCTAGTTGAATTGGATGCATCTCAAAGAGACATTGTCTTTATCCTGGATGGTTCTGATGACACCAGGGATGCATTTAAACAAATGTGTCATTTTGTTCAAAGAGTGGTGGACAAACTTAATATTGGGCCAAGCAGAGACAGAGTGTCTGTAGTCCAATACAGCAGAGAGCCACAGGTCCATTTTTACTTGAACACACATGCCACAAAACAAGAAGTTCTCAATTCAGTTGAGAGTCTGCAGCACCAGGGAGGAAATCTCCTCAACACAGGAAGAGCCCTTGAATATGCAAAAAACAACCTATTCGTGGCCCCTTCTGGGAGCAGACTCCTGGAAGGGGTTCCTCAGATTGCTGTGCTTGTGACCGGTGGAAGGTCTCAGGATGATGTTAGAACTCCAGCTGCTGCTTTGAAACGGGAACAAATTGTACCATTTAGTATTGGCAATCAAAATGCAGATGTCATTCAGCTCCAGGAAATCTCATATACTCCTGCTAATACCCTTATTGTTCCTCAATTTGATGCCCTTCAAACTATTGAGCAGAATCTTTTATCATACGTTAAAAGAGTTCCCCGTCAGCCCAGGAGGCTTCCATCATCTACAACAGGTAAGGAGTGTTATTAACATTACGATTATGAGGATTGTATATTTATTTACTTTTGCATATGATTGATTTAATGGTGTTTTGGGTTAGTTACATGATTGTATATATTTCTATATGTATCTGCAACAGATGCTGGAAAGAGAGATGTTGTTTTTTTAATTGATGCCTCTGATGACACAAAGGGAAGTTTCTCAGAAGTGAAAAACTTTGTTCAGGCTCTGGTTGAGAAACTGAATGTGGCACCAAGTAAAGATCGTATTTCAGTGGTCCAGTACAGTGATGACACAGTTTTTGATTTTCAATTAAATGCACATTCAACATTAAATGATGTTATAAGTCATGTGAAACGCCTAATCCATAAAGGAGGAAGGCTGCGTCACACCGGGGCAGCATTACAGTATATCAAGGACAACTTGTTTACTGCAGCTGCAGGGAGTAGACATTTGGAGGGTGTGCCACAAATTCTAATTGTGCTGAGCTCTGGAAGATCTAATGATGACATACGTGGTCCAATCAAAGCTTTGAAAGACATTGGTGTCATTTCTTTAAGTATTGGTACTAAAAATGCTGATACACTTGAGTTACTAGCATTATCTCATCAACAAAACTACTTTTCCATTTCTGACTTTGGGAACATTCGTGACCTTCAGGAGAATATTTTAGCATTAATAAAAGAAGTATCTTACCAACACCTACCAAAAGTGATTACTCAGGTTTCTGGTAAGGCAAAATTCTTTCATTTTCTATTGTATGTGTGCACACTAGCATGATTTCTAACATGATTAGATTAGGCAAAATGCATTATCTAAAAGTGTAGAATGTGTTTTTAAAGTGTTCTACAATGGCAGGTATTTTCTGATTTCTTTATTGCAGAATCTGTCAAAAGGGATGTGGCATTTCTGATTGATGGTTCTGATGATTCGAAAATTGGTTTTGAGGCAATTCGCCGTTTTATTCACATGGTTGTTGAAAGTCTAAATGTGGAGGAAGATCTCGATAGGGTGGCAGTTGTACAATATAGTCGGGATCCCACAGCTAATTTTTATCTCAGCTCATATTCAACCAAAAAGGAGGTACTAAATTCCATACGCTCTTTGAGGCACAAAAGTGGAAGGCCACTAAACACTGGAGCTGCCATGCGGTTCATTAAAGAAAACATATTTACTCCATCCTCTGGAAGCAGACGCCATCAGCGTGTACCCCAAATTCTGTATTTATTTAGTGGTGGTAGATCTGCAGATGATGTTAGAATAATTTCACAGGATTTAAGAGAAAACAACATAAAAGTCTTTACAATTGGTACAAAAAATGCTGATACACTTGAGTTACAGACAATGTCTGTAACACCAGCTTATGCCTTTTCTGTTCCTGACTTCAACTCCATCAACAGCATTGCCCAAAGTGTTGTCTCTGTTTTGAGTGGTGATGAAATTCCTGAGATAAATCCAACTCCTGAGGGTAAGAACTTTGATAACTGATGTTTACTGAATGTTTTTATTCATGTTTCCTGAACATGTTGGCTTCTTTAGGATTGTTGTAAAAACATTTTCACTTTTATTTATTTTAGGCCAGGTTCTGGATGTAAGAAGAAATATTGTTTTTCTTATTGATGGATCTGATGATGCTAGTGATAGATTCACAGCTATACAAGAATTTGTGGTCAGTTTGGTAGAGACATTTGATGTTGGCCAAGAAAAAGATCAAATTGCTGTTGTGCAGTTCAGTAATACGGCAGCAACAAGCTTTAATCTTAGTACACACTTATCAACTTTTGAGGTGGCAAATGCTGTACGCAACCTCAAACCAAAAGGGGGACGACCACAATACATTGGTCAGGCACTACAATTTGTTAGAGATAAAATTTTTACCCCTAGAGTTGGAAGTCATGAAATAGGCACTGTTAGTCAAAATCTTGTGCTTGTGGCTGGTGGCAGATCCCAAGACTCTCCTCGCGGTCCAGCTAATGAACTAAAAAGTATGGGAGTTAAAATTTTTGCCATCGGGTCAAAGCTGGAAGATCTAATTGAAATGGAAGCCATTTCTACTCAGACAGATTATGCCATGGCTGTTTCTGATTTTCATGACTTTAGAAATGTCCGTCAAATCCTTTTGGCAAAGCTTACAGGAGTAAGAAAAAAAGGAGAATCCCAAGTTGATGGTAAGAATAAACAATAATGCATGATAAAACTTTATCAAGATTTAATGATTAATAAAAATACTAAGCAAAAAGAAAATCTAAATAAATAATTTAAAGCTGTGTCTGTCTAATCCTATAATTATTGTAATCCTAGGTACAGGATTTAAAAGGGATATTGCTTTTCTTGTGGATGGCTCAGACAATATAAGAAGAGGATTTCCAGAAATACGTGATTTTCTATACAATTTTATTTCAATTCTTAATGTGGGAATTGATAAAGACAGAATCGCATTAATTCAATATAGCAATGTTGCTGTCACAAATTTTTATCTAAATTCATTCTTAAGAAAAGAAGATGTATTAAATGCAGTAAAAGTGCTTAGTCATAGAGGTGGAAGACCCCTAAACATTGGATCTGCACTTCGATATGTCAAAGAAAATATTTTTATAAGTGCCTCTGGAAGCAGGCAAAAAGAAGGAATCCCTCAAATATTAATTCTGCTTACTGGTGGAAAATCAAGGGACAATGTCTCTGAAGCAGCCTTTGCTCTCAAACAAAGTGGTATATTAATATATGGAATTGGAGTACAGTACTCAGACTCTAATGAGTTACATAAAATTTTTTCTGAAAACAATGTGCTTTCATTGAATGACTTCAGTGAATTACCAAAAATCCAGGCAGAGCTACATGAAGCACTGAAACACAATATGAATTACATCAAAAAAGAACAAATCGGTAAGTGTTGCAGAAATTTTGCATTACAATTAGGCTAACATTTATATTAAAAAAAGAAAAAGTATTATTGTTAAAATTTAAAGTTAACATTTTGTTATTTCATATAATCAATTATAGAAAATAAACATTTGTTTTCAATCAACGAACAAGTAGTAAACTAGACATTGTAAACTTGTTACATAAATAAAAATGACCAACTTTTCAATGCAACATTTTTATTGCGTTTTTCATGTCAAAACTGTGGAAAATAATGTATTGTTTTTGACAATTTCACTCCTCAAAATGTGTTTCATAGCTGAGGTAGTTGGACTTAGGAGAGATTTTGTGTTCCTTCTGGATGGATCGGATGGAACTAGGAATGGATTCCCAGCAATGAAAGACTTTGTGCAAAGAATGGTGGAGAAATTGGAGGTTGCCGAGAACAGAGATCGCATTTCTGTTGTCCAATACAGCAGAGAAGCGGAGGCCAATTTCTATCTAAACACATACACGACAAAGGAAGAAATTCTTGATGGTGTCAGGGGTCTGAGGCACAAAGGAGGCAGACCCCTTTACACGGGGGCAGCTCTCCAGTACGTCAGAGACAATGTCTTTACTGCTTCCTCTGGCAGCAGGCGACTGGAGGGTGTGCCGCAGATACTGGTTTTGCTTAGCGGGGGAAGGTCATTTGACAGTGTCGATGCAGCAGCCTCCTCTCTGAAAGAGCTTGGCATCTTGACTTTTGGAATAGGATCCAGAGGCTCTGATAGCAGAGAACTGCAGAGAATATCATATGAACCCGATTATGCTCTGTCCGTGTCTGATTTCAGTGAGCTACCAAATGTCCAAGAGCAGCTGCTTGCCTCTGTACAGGTTACTTCAATTCCCGTCACTCCAACTTCACCGACTGTTACCGGTATGTGCAAAGCAGAACTTTAAAATACGCTCTGTCTTGCCTTTCCTCTTGATGTTCCTACTTATTTTATTTATTTGAACGAAAGATAGAGAAAGAGATTGCAGTAGAACCATTACCCACAGCTTAGACAGTTAATGAGCTGATGAACTGATATGGCATTCGTAAGGCTTAGATACTTTATCGTCATAACTATTTTGCTAATGATGCTGTCTTTCCCTCCCTCTTAGCTGAATACAGCACACCCAGAAAAGATGTAGTGTTTCTGCTGGACGGTTCAGATGGCACTAGGAGTTCTTTCCCAGCTATGCGGGACTTTGTGCAAAGAGTAGTGGAGAAATTCAACATAGGGGCAAACAGAGACCGCGTTTCTGTTGTGCAGTACAGTAGAGACGCTGAGGTCCATTTCTACCTGAATACCTACACAGCAAAAGCAGACATCTTGAACACGGTCAGAGGTCTGAGGCACAAAGGAGGCCGACCCCTCTACACGGGGGCAGCTCTCCAGTACGTCAGAGACAATGTCTTTACTGCTTCTTCCGGCAGCAGACGGCTGGAGGGTGTGCCACAGATACTAATCCTGCTGAGCGGGGGAAGGTCATTTGACAGCGTTGATGCAGCAGCATCCTCTCTAAAAGAGCTCGGTGTCTTGACCTTGGGAATAGGATCGAGGGGCTCTGATAGCCGAGAACTGCAGAGAATATCGCACGAAGCCAATTATGCTCTGTCCGTGGCTGACTTCAGTGAGCTTCCAAATGTCCAGGAGCAGCTGTTGGCCTCTGTGCAGACGGTTGCAACGTCCGACACTCCAACTTCCCCAACTCTCACTGGTATGTGCATGATAGAACTTCACGAGAGCTGGCTCAACGCCTGCGCCTCGTTGTTCACTGCAACAATTAATTGTGTGCAGCGAAACCATTACCCACAGCTTACATTGTCAATGAGGTGGTGATGTGACATTCTAAAGATGTTTTAAAATTTCTTACTGTTAATGACGCTGTCCTCTTTTACTAGCTGATGACACCATTCCCAGAAAGGATGTAGTGTTTCTGCTGGACGGCTCAGATGGCACTAGGAATACTTTCCCAGCCATCCGTGAATTTGTGCAGACATTAGTAGAGCAATTCAACGTAGAGCCAAACAGAGATCGCATTTCTGTGGTACAGTACAGTAGAGATGCTGAGGTCAATTTCTACCTGAATACCTACACAGCAAAAGCAGACATCTTGAACACAGTCAGAGGTCTGAGGCATAAAGGAGGGAGACCCCTCAACACGGGGGCAGCTCTCCAGTACGTGCGGGACAGTGTCTTCACTGCCTCTGCCGGGAGTAGGAAAAAAGAGGGTGTGCCTCAGGTTCTTATCCTCCTCACTGGAGGACGCTCAAACGACAACATAGATACACCTGCCTCTGCCCTGAAAGAAAGCGGGGTCTTGATCTTGGGTATCGGCACCAGAAATTCAAGCAGAGAGGTCCAGAGAATTACCAATGACCCTGCCTATGCACAATCCCTCAATGATTTCTCTGACCTTCCCGGTGTCCAGCAGCAGTTTTACAGCTCCCTCAACAATGTGCTTGTTCAAGTTAGGCCAATGACACCTACTGTTGCAGGTAAGACAGAATCTGCACACGGTTTATGTTAGCACAACAGGCATGGAGAATTAGCCTAGCAAGCCATGGGTTGGAACTCTTAGCGGTGTTTGCCTGTGCTAAAGTGTTTGTACATTAGCTTGTTTACTTTAGGCATAGTTTTCGCTGAATATCTCCTTCCAGTGTAGGTCCTATTTTGACAGATCGGCATCATTACATTAGGGCAGGTTTACCCTGACCAAAATTTAAGTTTACTTTAGAAGACGGTAATAGCATTTGACCATCAGACTGGCCGCAAAATAGCTGAAATTATGGGGAAGTTGTTACCTTTGTTGTAGCTGCAGACTAGAGGGCACAAAACGCCTGCTGTACACCCAATTAGGGATGACGAGTGCTCACATGACTTTGTGCTCCATTTCATTACCCATAGCTGAGCGAAGGATGGCTAGGAGGGATGTAGTGTTCCTGCTGGACGGTTCAGATGGCACGAGGAGCTCTTTCTCTGCAATGAGAGACTTTGTTGAAAGGATGGTGGAAAGACTGAACGTGTCTGAGAACAGAGACCGTGTCTCTGTGGTCCAATACAGCAGAGATCCAGAGGCTCATTTCTATCTGAACACCTACTCAAGAAAGGAGGACGTTCTTAACATGGTCAGGGGTCTGAGGCACAAAGGAGGGAGACCTCTCAACACGGGGGCAGCTCTGCAGTACTTGAGAGACAATGTCTTCACTGCCTCCTCTGGGAGCAGACGTGCAGAAGGTGTGCCTCAGTTGCTGATACTGCTGAGTGGCGCAAGGTCATTTGATAATGCTGACATACCAGCCTCATCCCTAAAGGAGCTGGGAGTGCTTATCTTTGCGATAGGGTCAAGGACCTCAGACAGCCAGGAGCTCCAGAGGATCTCCCAAGAGCCTAGCTACGCACTCTCAGTGAGTGACTTCACTGACCTTCCCAGTGTCCAACAGCAGCTTTCACCAACATTAACAAGGTCTCTGTAGAGGGCGCACCTACCACTACCACAACCATGGGTAAGAAAAAGCCAAACTGGCTTCCAGTAGTTCCAATCACTTTTTAATAGTCGCAACGACATGTGCTTTGCTGTTCCGGTAGCGCTAATGAGTAGTTGAACATGTCAAAATTGGGTGACCGGCAAAACGCAACGAGAGGTGACGTGATAGGGAAAAGAAAAAAAAAGCATGATCAGTGAAAAAGCACCAAGTGTGCCACTTATTATTATTATTATATTATCATTATGATTATTGTTATTGTTTATTAATATCATATCTCCCTACAATAGTTCCCATCTGACTCATGAATCTTTGTTTCTAAGCTGAGGGCCGTAGACAGAGAAGAGATGTTGTGTTCCTTCTGGATGGATCGGATGGAACTAGGAATGGATTCCCAGCAATGAAAGACTTTGTGCAAAGAATGGTGGAGAAATTGGAGGTTGCCGAGAACAGAGATCGCATTTCTGTTGTCCAATACAGCAGAGAAGCGGAGGCCAATTTCTATCTAAACACATACACGACAAAGGAAGAAATTCTTGATGGTGTCAGGGGTCTGAGGCACAAAGGAGGCAGACCCCTTTACACGGGGGCAGCTCTCCAGTACGTCAGAGACAATGTCTTTACTGCTTCCTCTGGCAGCAGGCGACTGGAGGGTGTGCCGCAGATACTGGTTTTGCTTAGCGGGGGAAGGTCATTTGACAGTGTCAATGCAGCAGCCTCCTCTCTGAAAGAGCTTGGCATCTTGACTTTTGGAATAGGATCCAGAGGCTCTGATAGCAGAGAACTGCAGAGAATATCATATGAACCCGATTATGCTCTGTCCGTGTCTGATTTCAGTGAGCTACCAAATGTCCAAGAGCAGCTGCTTGCCTCTGTACAGGTTACTTCAATTCCCGTCACTCCAACTTCACCGACTGTTACCGGTATGTGCAAAGCAGAACTTTAAAATACGCTCTGTCTTGCCTTTCCTCTTGATGTTCCTACTTATTTTATTTATTTGAACGAAAGATAGAGAAAGAGATTGCAGTAGAACCATTACCCACAGCTTAGACAGTTAATGAGCTGATGAACTGATATGGCATTCGTAAGGCTTAGATACTTTATCGTCATAACTATTTTGCTAATGATGCTGTCTTTCCCTCCCTCTTAGCTGAATACAGCACACCCAGAAAAGATGTAGTGTTTCTGCTGGACGGTTCAGATGGCACTAGGAGTTCTTTCCCAGCTATGCGGGACTTTGTGCAAAGAGTAGTGGAGAAATTCAACATAGGGGCAAACAGAGACCGCGTTTCTGTTGTGCAGTACAGTAGAGACGCTGAGGTCCATTTCTATCTGAATAGCTACACAGCAAAAGGAAGACATTCTTGACACGTGTCACAGGTCTGAGGCACAAAGGAGGCCGACCCCTCTACACGGGGGCAGCTCTCCAGTACGTCAGAGACAATGTCTTTACTGCTTCTTCCGGCAGCAGACGGCTGGAGGGTGTGCCACAGATACTAATCCTGCTGAGCGGGGGAAGGTCATTTGACAGCGTTGATGCAGCAGCATCCTCTCTAAAAGAGCTCGGTGTCTTGACCTTGGGAATAGGATCGAGGGGCTCTGATAGCCGAGAACTGCAGAGAATATCGCACGAAGCCAATTATGCTCTGTCCGTAGCTGACTTCAGTGAGCTTCCAAATGTCCAAGAGCAGCTGTTGGCCTCTGTGCAGACGGTTGCAACGTCCGATACTCCAACTTCCCCAACTCTCACTGGTATGTGCATGATAGAACTTCACGAGAGCTGGCTCAACGGCTGCGCCTCGTTGTTCATTGCAATAATTAATTGTGTGCAGCGAAACCATTACCCACAGCTTACATTGTCAATGAGGTGGTGATGTGACATTCTAAAGATGTTTTAAAATTTCTTACTGTTAATGACGCTGTCCTCTTTTACTAGCTGATGACACCATTCCCAGAAAGGATGTAGTGTTTCTGCTGGACGGCTCAGATGGCACTAGGAATACTTTCCCAGCCATCCGTGAATTTGTGCAGACATTAGTAGAGCAATTCAACGTAGAGCCAAACAGAGATCGCATTTCTGTGGTACAGTACAGTAGAGATGCTGAGGTCAATTTCTACCTGAATACCTACACAGCAAAAGCAGACATCTTGAACACGGTCAGAGGTCTGAGGCATAGAGGAGGGAGACCCCTCAACACGGGGGCAGCTCTCCAGTACGTGCGGGACAGTGTCTTCACTGCCTCTGCCGGGAGTAGGAAAAAAGAGGGTGTGCCTCAGGTTCTTATCCTCCTCACTGGAGGACGCTCAAACGACAACATAGATACACCTGCCTCTGCCCTGAAAGAAAGCGGGGTCTTGATCTTGGGTATCGGCACCAGAAATTCAAGCAGAGAGGTCCAGAGAATTACCAATGACCCTGCCTATGCACAATCCCTCAATGATTTCTCTGACCTTCCCGGTGTCCAGCAGCAGTTTTACAGCTCCCTCAACAATGTGCTTGTTCAAGTTAGGCCAATGACACCTACTGTTGCAGGTAAGACAGAATCTGCACACGGTTTATGTTAGCACAACAGGCATGGAGAATTAGCCTAGCAAGCCATGGGTTGGAACTCTTAGCGGTGTTTGCCTGTGCTAAAGTGTTTGTACATTAGCTTGTTTACTTTAGGCATAGTTTTCGCTGAATATCTCCTTCCAGTGTAGGTCCTATTTTGACAGATCGGCATCATTACATTAGGGCAGGTTTACCCTGACCAAAATTTAAGTTTACTTTAGAAGACGGTAATAGCATTTGACCATCAGACTGGCCGCAAAATAGCTGAAATTATGGGGAAGTTGTTACCTTTGTTGTAGCTGCAGACTAGAGGGCACAAAACGCCTGCTGTACACCCAATTAGGGATGACGAGTGCTCACATGACTTTGTGCTCCATTTCATTACCCATAGCTGAGCGAAGGATGGCTAGGAGGGATGTAGTGTTCCTGCTGGACGGTTCAGATGGCACGAGGAGCTCTTTCTCTGCAATGAGAGACTTTGTTGAAAGGATGGTGGAAAGACTGAACGTGTCTGAGAACAGAGACCGTGTCTCTGTGGTCCAATACAGCAGAGATCCAGAGGCTCATTTCTATCTGAACACCTACTCAAGAAAGGAGGACGTTCTTAACATGGTCAGGGGTCTGAGGCACAAAGGAGGGAGACCTCTCAACACGGGGGCAGCTCTGCAGTACTTGAGAGACAATGTCTTCACTGCCTCCTCTGGGAGCAGACGTGCAGAAGGTGTGCCTCAGTTGCTGATACTGCTGAGTGGCGCAAGGTCATTTGATAATGCTGACATACCAGCCTCATCCCTAAAGGAGCTGGGAGTGCTTATCTTTGCGATAGGGTCAAGGACCTCAGACAGCCAGGAGCTCCAGAGGATCTCCCAAGAGCCTAGCTACGCACTCTCAGTGAGTGACTTCACTGACCTTCCCAGTGTCCAACAGCAGCTTTTACCAACATTAACAAGGTCTCTGTAGAGGGCGCACCTACCACTACCACAACCATGGGTAAGAAAAAGCCAAAGTGGCTTCCAGTAGTTCCAATCACTTTTTAATAGTCGCAACGACATGTGCTTTGCTGTTCCGGTAGCGCTAATGAGTAGTTGAACAAGTCAAAATTGGGTGACCGGCAAAACGCAACGAGAGGTGACGTGATAGGGAAAAGAAAAAAAAAGCATGATCAGTGAAAAAGCACCAAGTGTGCCACTTATTATTATTATTATATTATTATTATGATTATTGTTATTGTTTATTAATATCATATCTCCCTACAATAGTTCCCATCTGACTCATGAATCTTTGTTTCTAAGCTGAGGGCCGTAGACAGAGAAGAGATGTTGTGTTCCTTCTGGATGGATCGGATGGAACTAGGAATGGATTCCCAGCAATGAAAGACTTTGTGCAAAGAATGGTGGAGAAATTGGAGGTTGCCGAGAACAGAGATCGCATTTCTGTTGTCCAATACAGCAGAGAAGCGGAGGCCAATTTCTATCTAAACACATACACGACAAAGGAAGAAATTCTTGATGGTGTCAGGGGTCTGAGGCACAAAGGAGGCAGACCCCTTTACACGGGGGCAGCTCTCCAGTACGTCAGAGACAATGTCTTTACTGCTTCCTCTGGCAGCAGGCGACTGGAGGGTGTGCCGCAGATACTGGTTTTGCTTAGCGGGGGAAGGTCATTTGACAGTGTCGATGCAGCAGCCTCCTCTCTGAAAGAGCTTGGCATCTTGACTTTTGGAATAGGATCCAGAGGCTCTGATAGCAGAGAACTGCAGAGAATATCATATGAACCCGATTATGCTCTGTCCGTGTCTGATTTCAGTGAGCTACCAAATGTCCAAGAGCAGCTGCTTGCCTCTGTACAGGTTACTTCAATTCCCGTCACTCCAACTTCACCGACTGTTACCGGTATGTGCAAAGCAGAACTTTAAAATACGCTCTGTCTTGCCTTTCCTCTTGATGTTCCTACTTATTTTATTTATTTGAACGAAAGATAGAGAAAGAGATTGCAGTAGAACCATTACCCACAGCTTAGACAGTTAATGAGCTGATGAACTGATATGGCATTCGTAAGGCTTAGATACTTTATCGTCATAACTATTTTGCTAATGATGCTGTCTTTCCCTCCCTCTTAGCTGAATACAGCACACCCAGAAAAGATGTAGTGTTTCTGCTGGACGGTTCAGATGGCACTAGGAGTTCTTTCCCAGCTATGCGGGACTTTGTGCAAAGAGTAGTGGAGAAATTCAACATAGGGGCAAACAGAGACCGCGTTTCTGTTGTGCAGTACAGTAGAGACGCTGAGGTCCATTTCTATCTGAATAGCTACACCAAAAAGGAAGACATTCTTGACCGTGTCACAGGTCTGAGACACAAAGGAGGCCGACCCCTCTACACGGGGGCAGCTCTCCAGTACGTCAGAGACAATGTCTTTACTGCTTCTTCCGGCAGCAGACGGCTGGAGGGTGTGCCACAGATACTAATCCTGCTGAGCGGGGGAAGGTCATTTGACAGCGTTGATGCAGCAGCATCCTCTCTAAAAGAGCTCGGTGTCTTGACCTTGGGAATAGGATCGAGGGGCTCTGATAGCCGAGAACTGCAGAGAATATCGCACGAAGCCAATTATGCTCTGTCCGTGGCTGACTTCAGTGATCTTCCAAATGTCCAGGAGCAGCTGTTGGCCTCTGTGCAGACGGTTGCAACGTCCGACACTCCAACTTCCCCAACTCTCACTGGTATGTGCATGATAGAACTTCACGAGAGCTGGCTCAACGCCTGCGCCTCGTTGTTCATTGCAATAATTAATTGTGTGCAGCGAAACCATTACCCACAGCTTACATTGTCAATGAGGTGGTGATGTGACATTCTAAAGATGTTTTAAAATTTCTTACTGTTAATGACGCTGTCCTCTTTTACTAGCTGATGACACCATTCCCAGAAAGGATGTAGTGTTTCTGCTGGACGGCTCAGATGGCACTAGGAATACTTTCCCAGCCATCCGTGAATTTGTGCAGACATTAGTAGAGCAATTCAACGTAGAGCCAAACAGAGATCGCATTTCTGTGGTACAGTACAGTAGAGATGCTGAGGTCAATTTCTACCTGAATACCTACACAGCAAAAGCAGACATCTTGAACACGGTCAGAGGTCTGAGGCATAGAGGAGGGAGACCCCTCAACACGGGGGCAGCTCTCCAGTACGTGCGGGACAGTGTCTTCACTGCCTCTGCCGGGAGTAGGAAAAAAGAGGGTGTGCCTCAGGTTCTTATCCTCCTCACTGGAGGACGCTCAAACGACAACATAGATACACCTGCCTCTGCCCTGAAAGAAAGCGGGGTCTTGATCTTGGGTATCGGCACCAGAAATTCAAGCAGAGAGGTCCAGAGAATTACCAATGACCCTGCCTATGCACAATCCCTCAATGATTTCTCTGACCTTCCCGGTGTCCAGCAGCAGTTTTACAGCTCCCTCAACAATGTGCTTGTTCAAGTTAGGCCAATGCCACCTACTGTTGCAGGTAAGACAGAATCTGCACACGGTTTATGTTAGCACAACAGGCATGGAGAATTAGCCTAGCAAGCCATGGGTTGGAACTCTTAGCGGTGTTTGCCTGTGCTAAAGTGTTTGTACATTAGCTTGTTTACTTTAGGCATAGTTTTTGCTGAATATCTCCTTCCAGTGTAGGTCCTATTTTGACAGATCGGCATCATTACATTAGGGCAGGTTTACCCTGACCAAAATTTAAGTTTACTTTAGAAGACGGTAATAGCATTTGACCATCAGACTGGCCGCAAAATAGCTGAAATTATGGGGAAGTTGTTACCTTTGTTGTAGCTGCAGACTAGAGGGCACAAAACGCCTGCTGTACACCCAATTAGGGATGACGAGTGCTCACATGACTTTGTGCTCCATTTCATTACCCATAGCTGAGCGAAGGATGGCTAGGAGGGATGTAGTGTTCCTGCTGGACGGTTCAGATGGCACGAGGAGCTCTTTCTCTGCAATGAGAGACTTTGTTGAAAGGATGGTGGAAAGACTGAACGTGTCTGAGAACAGAGACCGTGTCTCTGTGGTCCAATACAGCAGAGATCCAGAGGCTCATTTCTATCTGAACACCTACTCAAGAAAGGAGGACGTTCTTAACATGGTCAGGGGTCTGAGGCACAAAGGAGGGAGACCTCTCAACACGGGGGCAGCTCTGCAGTACTTGAGAGACAATGTCTTCACTGCCTCCTCTGGGAGCAGACGTGCAGAAGGTGTGCCTCAGTTGCTGATACTGCTGAGTGGCGCAAGGTCATTTGATAATGCTGACATACCAGCCTCATCCCTAAAGGAGCTGGGAGTGCTTATCTTTGCGATAGGGTCAAGGACCTCAGACAGCCAGGAGCTCCAGAGGATCTCCCAAGAGCCTAGCTACGCACTCTCAGTGAGTGACTTCACTGACCTTCCCAGTGTCCAACAGCAGCTTTTTACCAACATTAACAAGGTCTCTGTAGAGGGCGCACCTACCACTACCACAACCATGGGTAAGAAAAAGCCAAAGTGGCTTCCAGTAGTTCCAATCACTTTTTAATAGTCGCAACGACATGTGCTTTGCTGTTCCGGTAGCGCTAATGAGTAGTTGAACAAGTCAAAATTGGGTGACCGGCAAAACGCAACGAGAGGTGACGTGATAGGGAAAAGAAAAAAAAAGCATGATCAGTGAAAAAGCACCAAGTGTGCCACTTATTATTATTATTATATTATCATTATGATTATTGTTATTGTTTATTAATATCATATCTCCTTACAATAGTTCCCATCTGACTCATGAATCTTTGTTTCTAAGCTGAGGGCCGTAGACAGAGAAGAGATGTTGTGTTCCTTCTGGATGGATCGGATGGAACTAGGAATGGATTCCCAGCAATGAAAGACTTTGTGCAAAGAATGGTGGAGAAATTGGAGGTTGCCGAGAACAGAGATCGCATTTCTGTTGTCCAATACAGCAGAGAAGCGGAGGCCAATTTCTATCTAAACACATACACGACAAAGGAAGAAATTCTTGATGGTGTCAGGGGTCTGAGGCACAAAGGAGGCAGACCCCTTTACACGGGGGCAGCTCTCCAGTACGTCAGAGACAATGTCTTTACTGCTTCCTCTGGCAGCAGGCGACTGGAGGGTGTGCCGCAGATACTGGTTTTGCTTAGCGGGGGAAGGTCATTTGACAGTGTCGATGCAGCAGCCTCCTCTCTGAAAGAGCTTGGCATCTTGACTTTTGGAATAGGATCCAGAGGCTCTGATAGCAGAGAACTGCAGAGAATATCATATGAACCCGATTATGCTCTGTCCGTGTCTGATTTCAGTGAGCTACCAAATGTCCAAGAGCAGCTGCTTGCCTCTGTACAGGTTACTTCAATTCCCGTCACTCCAACTTCACCGACTGTTACCGGTATGTGCAAAGCAGAACTTTAAAATACGCTCTGTCTTGCCTTTCCTCTTGATGTTCCTACTTATTTTATTTATTTGAACGAAAGATAGAGAAAGAGATTGCAGTAGAACCATTACCCACAGCTTAGACAGTTAATGAGCTGATGAACTGATATGGCATTCGTAAGGCTTAGATACTTTATCGTCATAACTATTTTGCTAATGATGCTGTCTTTCCCTCCCTCTTAGCTGAATACAGCACACCCAGAAAAGATGTAGTGTTTCTGCTGGACGGTTCAGATGGCACTAGGAGTTCTTTCCCAGCTATGCGGGACTTTGTGCAAAGAGTAGTGGAGAAATTCAACATAGGGGCAAACAGAGACCGCGTTTCTGTTGTGCAGTACAGTAGAGACGCTGAGGTCCATTTCTATCTGAATAGCTACACCAAAAAGGAAGACATTCTTGACCGTGTCACAGGTCTGAGGCACAAAGGAGGCCGACCCCTCTACACGGGGGCAGCTCTCCAGTACGTCAGAGACAATGTCTTTACTGCTTCTTCCGGCAGCAGACGGCTGGAGGGTGTGCCACAGATACTAATCCTGCTGAGCGGGGGAAGGTCATTTGACAGCGTTGATGCAGCAGCATCCTCTCTAAAAGAGCTCGGTGTCTTGACCTTGGGAATAGGATCGAGGGGCTCTGATAGCCGAGAACTGCAGAGAATATCGCACGAAGCCAATTATGCTCTGTCCGTGGCTGACTTCAGTGAGCTTCCAAATGTCCAGGAGCAGCTGTTGGCCTCTGTGCAGACGGTTGCAACGTCCGACACTCCAACTTCCCCAACTCTCACTGGTATGTGCATGATAGAACTTCACGAGAGCTGGCTCAACGCCTGCGCCTCGTTGTTCATTGCAATAATTAATTGTGTGCAGCGAAACCATTACCCACAGCTTACATTGTCAATGAGGTGGTGATGTGACATTCTAAAGATGTTTTAAAATTTCTTTCTGTTAATGACGCTGTCCTCTTTTACTAGCTGATGACACCATTCCCAGAAAGGATGTAGTGTTTCTGCTGGACGGCTCAGATGGCACTAGGAATACTTTCCCAGCCATCCGTGAATTTGTGCAGACATTAGTAGAGCAATTCAACGTAGAGCCAAACAGAGATCGCATTTCTGTGGTACAGTACAGTAGAGATGCTGAGGTCAATTTCTACCTGAATACCTACACAGCAAAAGCAGACATCTTGAACACGGTCAGAGGTCTGAGGCATAGAGGAGGGAGACCCCTCAACACGGGGGCAGCTCTCCAGTACGTGCGGGACAGTGTCTTCACTGCCTCTGCCGGGAGTAGGAAAAAAGAGGGTGTGCCTCAGGTTCTTATCCTCCTCACTGGAGGACGCTCAAACGACAACATAGATACACCTGCCTCTGCCCTGAAAGAAAGCGGGGTCTTGATCTTGGGTATCGGCACCAGAAATTCAAGCAGAGAGGTCCAGAGAATTACCAATGACCCTGCCTATGCACAATCCCTCAATGATTTCTCTGACCTTCCCGGTGTCCAGCAGCAGTTTTACAGCTCCCTCAACAATGTGCTTGTTCAAGTTAGGCCAATGCCACCTACTGTTGCAGGTAAGACAGAATCTGCACACGGTTTATGTTAGCACAACAGGCATGGAGAATTAGCCTAGCAAGCCATGGGTTGGAACTCTTAGCGGTGTTTGCCTGTGCTAAAGTGTTTGTACATTAGCTTGTTTACTTTAGGCATAGTTTTCGCTGAATATCTCCTTCCAGTGTAGGTCCTATTTTGACAGATCGGCATCATTACATTAGGGCAGGTTTACCCTGACCAAAATTTAAGTTTACTTTAGAAGACGGTAATAGCATTTGACCATCAGACTGGCCGCAAAATAGCTGAAATTATGGGGAAGTTGTTACCTTTGTTGTAGCTGCAGACTAGAGGGCACAAAACGCCTGCTGTACACCCAATTAGGGACGACGAGTGCTCACATGACTTTGTGCTCCATTTCATTACCCATAGCTGAGCGAAGGATGGCTAGGAGGGATGTAGTGTTCCTGCTGGACGGTTCAGATGGCACGAGGAGCTCTTTCTCTGCAATGAGAGACTTTGTTGAAAGGATGGTGGAAAGACTGAACGTGTCTGAGAACAGAGACCGTGTCTCTGTGGTCCAATACAGCAGAGATCCAGAGGCTCATTTCTATCTGAACACATACTCAAGAAAGGAGGACGTTCTTAACATGGTCAGGGGTCTGAGGCACAAAGGAGGGAGACCTCTCAACACGGGGGCAGCTCTGCAGTACTTGAGAGACAATGTCTTCACTGCCTCCTCTGGGAGCAGACGTGCAGAAGGTGTGCCTCAGTTGCTGATACTGCTGAGTGGCGCAAGGTCATTTGATAATGCTGACATACCAGCCTCATCCCTAAAGGAGCTGGGAGTGCTTATCTTTGCGATAGGGTCAAGGACCTCAGACAGCCAGGAGCTCCAGAGGATCTCCCAAGAGCCTAGCTACGCACTCTCAGTGAGTGACTTCACTGACCTTCCCAGTGTCCAACAGCAGCTTTTTACCAACATTAACAAGGTCTCTGTAGAGGGCGCACCTACCACTACCACAACCATGGGTAAGAAAAAGCCAAAGTGGCTTCCAGTAGTTCCAATCACTTTTTAATAGTCGCAACGACATGTGCTTTGCTGTTCCGGTAGCGCTAATGAGTAGTTGAACAAGTCAAAATTGGGTGACCGGCAAAACGCAACGAGAGGTGACGTGATAGGGAAAAGAAAAAAAAAGCATGATCAGTGAAAAAGCACCAAGTGTGCCACTTATTATTATTATATTATTATTATGATTATTGTTATTGTTTATTAATATCATATCTCCCTACAATAGTTCCCATCTGACTCATGAATCTTTGTTTCTAAGCTGAGGGCCGTAGACAGAGAAGAGATGTTGTGTTCCTTCTGGATGGATCGGATGGAACTAGGAATGGATTCCCAGCAATGAAAGAC
This sequence comes from Danio aesculapii, assembly GCF_903798145.1. Lineage (NCBI taxonomy): Eukaryota > Metazoa > Chordata > Actinopteri > Cypriniformes > Danionidae > Danio > Danio aesculapii. The sequence goes on along the minus strand of NC_079443.1, from coordinate 25,217,983 downwards.
TTTGTGCAAAGAATGGTGGAGAAATTGGAGGTTGCCGAGAACAGAGATCGCATTTCTGTTGTCCAATACAGCAGAGAAGCGGAGGCCAATTTCTATCTAAACACATACACGACAAAGGAAGAAATTCTTGATGGTGTCAGGGGTCTGAGGCACAAAGGAGGCAGACCCCTTTACACGGGGGCAGCTCTCCAGTACGTCAGAGACAATGTCTTTACTGCTTCCTCTGGCAGCAGGCGACTGGAGGGTGTGCCGCAGATACTGGTTTTGCTTAGCGGGGGAAGGTCATTTGACAGTGTCGATGCAGCAGCCTCCTCTCTGAAAGAGCTTGGCATCTTGACTTTTGGAATAGGATCCAGAGGCTCTGATAGCAGAGAACTGCAGAGAATATCATATGAACCCGATTATGCTCTGTCCGTGTCTGATTTCAGTGAGCTACCAAATGTCCAAGAGCAGCTGCTTGCCTCTGTACAGGTTACTTCAATTCCCGTCACTCCAACTTCACCGACTGTTACCGGTATGTGCAAAGCAGAACTTTAAAATACGCTCTGTCTTGCCTTTCCTCTTGATGTTCCTACTTATTTTATTTATTTGAACGAAAGATAGAGAAAGAGATTGCAGTAGAACCATTACCCACAGCTTAGACAGTTAATGAGCTGATGAACTGATATGGCATTCGTAAGGCTTAGATACTTTATCGTCATAACTATTTTGCTAATGATGCTGTCTTTCCCTCCCTCTTAGCTGAATACAGCACACCCAGAAAAGATGTAGTGTTTCTGCTGGACGGTTCAGATGGCACTAGGAGTTCTTTCCCAGCTATGCGGGACTTTGTGCAAAGAGTAGTGGAGAAATTCAACATAGGGGCAAACAGAGACCGCGTTTCTGTTGTGCAGTACAGTAGAGACGCTGAGGTCCATTTCTATCTGAATAGCTACACCAAAAAGGAAGACATTCTTGACCGTGTCACAGGTCTGAGGACACAAAGGAGGCCGACCCCTCTACACGGGGGCAGCTCTCCAGTACGTCAGAGACAAGGTCTTTACTGCTTCTTCCGGCAGCAGACGGCTGGAGGGTGTGCCACAGATACTAATCCTGCTGAGCGGGGGAAGGTCATTTGACAGCGTTGATGCAGCAGCATCCTCTCTAAAAGAGCTCGGTGTCTTGACCTTGGGAATAGGATCGAGGGGCTCTGATAGCCGAGAACTGCAGAGAATATCGCACGAAGCCAATTATGCTCTGTCCGTAGCTGACTTCAGTGAGCTTCCAAATGTCCAAGAGCAGCTGTTGGCCTCTGTGCAGACGGTTGCAACGTCCGACACTCCAACTTCCCCAACTCTCACTGGTATGTGCATGATAGAACTTCACGAGAGCTGGCTCAACGGCTGCGCCTCGTTGTTCATTGCAATAATTGTGTGCAGCGAAACCATTACCCACAGCTTACATTGTCAATGAGGTGGTGATGTGACATTCTAAAGATGTTTTAAAATTTCTTACTGTTAATAACGCTGTCCTCTTTTACTAGCTGATGACACCATTCCCAGAAAGGATGTAGTGTTTCTGCTGGACGGCTCAGATGGCACTAGGAATACTTTCCCTGCCATCCGTGAATTTGTGCAGACATTAGTAGAGCAATTCAACGTAGAGCCAAACAGAGATCGCATTTCTGTGGTACAGTACAGTAGAGATGCTGAGGTCAGTTTCTACCTGAATACCTACACAGCAAAAGCAGACATCTTGAACACAGTCAGAGGTCTGAGGCATAAAGGAGGGAGACCCCTCAACACGGGGGCAGCTCTCCAGTACGTGCGGGACAGTGTCTTCACTGCCTCTGCCGGGAGTAGGAAAAAAGAGGGTGTGCCTCAGGTTCTTATCCTCCTCACTGGAGGACGCTCAAACGACAACATAGATACACCTGCCTCTGCCCTGAAAGAAAGCGGGGTCTTGATCTTGGGCATCGGCACCAGAAATTCAAGCAGAGAGGTCCAGAGAATTACCAATGACCCTGCCTATGCACAATCCCTCAATGATTTCTCTGACCTTCCCGGTGTCCAGCAGCAGTTTTACAGCTCCCTCAACAATGTGCTTGTTCAAGTTAGGCCAATGACACCTACTGTTGCAGGTAAGACAGAATCTGCACACGGTTTATGTTAGCACAACAGGCATGGAGAATTAGCCTAGCAAGCCATGGGTTGGAACTCTTAGCGGTGTTTGCCTGTGCTAAAGTGTTTGTACATTAGCTTGTTTACTTTAGGCATAGTTTTCGCTGAATATCTCCTTCCAGTGTAGGTCCTATTTTGACAGATCGGCATCATTACATTAGGGCAGGTTTACCCTGACCAAAATTTAAGTTTACTTTAGAAGACGGTAATAGCATTTGACCATCAGACTGGCCGCAAAATAGCTGAAATTATGGGGAAGTTGTTACCTTTGTTGTAGCTGCAGACTAGAGGGCACAGAACGCCTGCTGTACACCCAATTAGGGATGACGAGTGCTCACATGACTTTGTGCTCCATTTCATTACCCATAGCTGAGCGAAGGATGGCTAGGAGGGATGTAGTGTTCCTGCTGGACGGTTCAGATGGCACGAGGAGCTCTTTCTCTGCAATGAGAGACTTTGTTGAAAGGATGGTGGAAAGACTGAACGTGTCTGAGAACAGAGACCGTGTCTCTGTGGTCCAATACAGCAGAGATCCAGAGGCTCATTTCTATCTGAACACATACTCAAGAAAGGAGGACGTTCTTAACATGGTCAGGGGTCTGAGGCACAAAGGAGGGAGACCTCTCAACACGGGGGCAGCTCTGCAGTACTTGAAAGACAATGTCTTCACTGCCTCCTCTGGGAGCAGACGTGCAGAAGGTGTGCCTCAGTTGCTGATACTGCTGAGTGGCGCAAGGTCATTTGATAATGCTGACATACCAGCCTCATCCCTAAAGGAGCTGGGAGTGCTTATCTTTGCGATAGGGTCAAGGACCTCAGACAGCCAGGAACTCCAGAGGATCTCCCAAGAGCCTAGCTACGCACTCTCAGTGAGTGACTTCACTGACCTTCCCAGTGTCCAACAGCAGCTTTTTACCAACATTAACAAGGTCTCTGTAGAGGGCGCACCTACCACTACCACAACCATGGGTAAGAAAAAGCCAAAGTGGCTTCCAGTAGTTCCAATCACTTTTTAATAGTCGCAACGACATGTGCTTTGCTGTTCCG